>NC_089588.1:7016036-7316036 GCF_019320115.1 Miscanthus floridulus | reverse complement strand
CAGTTAGGGATTGTTGGGTTCAATTTATCTCTTACTAGGGCCCTGATCACATTACGGAATCGTCCTCTTAATTCCTTTGGATCAAGGATCTTTCCTGCTGGCCCAACCTCTGTTATCACATAGCATGTCATATCTGGATATAGATTTCATTTTCTATCCTCTCGTTTCCTCTTAGGCTTGGTAGTCATGGTTATGTCTTGAGGTTGTGGAGCAGAGGCATCGTGATCCATCTCTGTGGCTATTGCCTCTGCTCTCCTTTCCTCTACTCTGTCTTGTCCAACGAGATGTCGCGGACGTCGACATCATCTTTTCTGAGTTTTAGGAGGGACCTATATATATGATAGGTCAAAGTGTTAGCAGAGGTAACACAGCCAAAGCTTTAGCAAAATTTACAAGCTAAGGCTTTTTCCCTACCTCCTCGTTCGGGTCAAAATCCTTGTTCAAATCTTCCTCCATTGGCCTCCTTTTGGCTTCACGTGGGAAAGGATCCTCGGGACTTACATATTCCTCTTCTGAGTCATCATCCTCTTCTTCTTCGCCTTCAGCAGCCTCTCCTACTCTTCCTTCTGCTCCCCCTTCCTCCTCGTCACACTGCTCCTAAGTAAGCATCACTTCTAGATCCTTTTCTAACTCATTATCGAACTACTCCTAAGTTAGCTGGTCCTCTAGTGCTTGCTCCTCATAGGTTGGCTGCTCATCATGCTCAGGGCATCAGGCTGCACTATCTGGTGTCCGCGACATTATTTTGCGCTTTGTTCTAATAGATGCAAGAAAGTGTGCTTTAGGTATGCGAGAAGGTATAAGAAATAAAAAAGGTCTATAAACCAAAGTAGTCCTATAAAACAACAATATATCAAAAAAACGAGTAGTAGCAGTAGTAGAGGCCTCAGAAACATGTCAATCATCATTTGATCATGAACTTGGAGCATCAAGGCATCATAACAGAGAAGAGAGGAGAAGGCAATATAGGGGCGGCTGCTAATGATGCCAAGTTCCTCAAAAGTTCTTGATCATCAGCTCATATTCCATATAATGTATGGACTTGGACAATTTCATCATCGGTAAAACAAAGGAGAGGAGAGGAGAGGGGAGATTTGGCAAAAAAAGCAACAGCTGCTTAACAAACATAGAGAGGAAAAGGTGTAAAAAAAGCAGCTGCTGCTTCCCAAACATAGAGGATAGGAAAAATAGCCAAAAAATAGTTGACTGCTACCACATGGTTGGAAGACCCCTGCAGATCAAAATCTAGTAACTTAGATGTGGTACATAATGGATTAGAGTAGAGGAGTAATAGTAGATAGAGTAATAGTAGAGGAGTAGAGTAGAGGAGGAGTAGAGAAGTGTAGCAGCCAGTAGTTAAGAGCAGCAACCACTTAGATACAGTAGTAGTCGTAGATAGAGTAGTATAAGTGAGCCACTTAGTAGTATAGGGAAGTGAGTAGAGTAGCAGCCAGCAGCTAGAGAAGAGAGTAGAGTAGCAGCCAGCTAGTAGGAGTAGGAGTAGCTAGCAGTAGCAAGTAGAGTAGTAGTAGTTCAGTAGAGTAGAGTAGAGTAGAGTAGTAGTAGTAGTTCAGTATAGTAGGCAAGTGAATACACATGCATGCAAACTGCTACAATGAGATGTAGTAGTAGTAGTAGTAGTTCAGTAGAGTAGTAGTAGAAGTTCAGTACAGTAGTTCAGTAGAGTAGTAGTAGTAGCCAGCAGCTAGCAGTATCAACACATATGCATGCAAACTGCTACAACCAATATAGCTTAGGCAAGTGAAATCAACTAATAAATAAATAAAACTACTTGCAACCTAAAAAGATGACCAAAATTCGTGCAAATGACAAAGTTCAGAACCTAAGCTAACTGCATGTGCTTACTGCCACCACCGAGCAAAGGAGGTCAAACAAATCTAACCTGATACACTTTTCATAGAAAAACAAACAAAAAGATATGAAAAAATGCAATAGCTGTAAAATTCGAAGGATAATAAGTTAAATGTATGCAGATAATAAACTCTGTTTGAAAGTTTAAATAAATAAGTTAATGAAATATGCTTCATGAAATCTAACTTCTAGACCCCCAAGCCAGTGAATAAACATCAAGGGGAATGTATTTTATTTCAAAATACATCATTATCCGACCCTTTCAAGAATAAATTAGCTCAGTGTGACAGATATCATGTGCACGAATCAAAACATATCAAATAGCATATAAAGAGTACAATTATGAAATTTGTATAATGATGCATTTCCAAGTTCCCATTTTTGTATAGCAACAATTCTTAACATTTCAACTAGCACATCAGCACCATCAAAGTTAATAAAAAACACAGGATCCCAATTTCCAGTAAATATTCCATCAGAGTATCACATCAGCATGTGAAGTATCATTGGATTATCACAAAACTATGTTGGTACAGTTAGAATTTGGATGATCCCTTTGCAATAATAAAAAAGTTTTGTGCTTTGTTCTGGTTCGGGGAATTTATAATTCCATCAGATCATGCCACAAGCTGCATGCATGTAGAGTGGATTATCACAACCACAATGCTGGGATAGTTAGAATTTGGACGGTCCCTTTGCATCAAAGAATCAAGAAGTTTTTTGCTTTGTTCTAGCACAGGAATTTTATGGAAGTACACTGACAAAAGAATAACAGAATAGAAGAGAATGGCTATAGGCAAATGACATGATTAATATCAACAAAAACTTACAGGCAATACCAGAAACCACTAATCCCCAAAACCACTGAACCTGAACCCTGGGTTTAGATACACATGGGATCAAATGCAGTGCACTACGTGGTACGACATGCATCAAGTGCTTCTTAATGTACTGCAAAAATGTGTGGCGACTGTCTCCAAATTAGGCAACAAGGCCTGCACCTTAATTAGCTAATGGGAATCCCTGAACTTTGTTTGACTAATGACATGACCAGTCTAGAAAGGTAGGCATAAGTTACGTATCAATCCTCTGAAATCGTCCATGTTTTTATTGCACTTTAGCTCATACTAATCTATCATTAGCAATATGGCACCAAAAGTGATTGGCCTAAACTAAGCTTCAACTTATCTAGCAAATTTGTGACCTGATTTCTGTGGTGCAGCTTAACTGGAAGCTTTTGGTAGCTGACATGTGAGTGATAGGTTTTCTTTTTCAAACTTACCTGCGGAGATCTTGCCTAAGCTTTGCCAATTTTTATATCACAAGCATTTTATTTTGGGCTTAAATATCATAGCTGCATATAGGACAATAGCAAACTGCTCTGTAGCTCAAGGCCTCTAATGTAATAGAGAGAAAACCTTTGCATATGCAATTTATGAGAAACTGAAATGATTAATTTTCTGTGTATGTGTGCATGATTTTTCTCGAGATATACAAGCACATATTTTACTCCTTAATTGCATAATACCATACTCTAATATTTTATTTCCATCCTTTTCTCAATGAACAGCAGCTGCGGCTCAAGCAGCCGCACATGCAGCTGGTGCACAGGTGATAGCTTTGTAGCCAGGGACAGCTCTAAGCTATGGATTGATAGGCTATATATATCTGCCATGTTGTCTTTGTTTAGAGGAGCAATGCCTGGCATCTCGATCATCTTGTCATGCTAGCTGTTCAGTGAATGGGATGCAAAGGTGGTAGCCACCTAATTGTCCCCAATTGGCACATAAACTAGATTCGATAGTACACATAGAAGCACACACATGACACATGCATCAATCATCAGAAAAACAGGATCCTACAAAAACTAAGTCACCAGTCTTAGTCGATCTATATCTATAGGACTTGAGAAAAGCAACAATCACAAGGGCATTTCTGCTTGCACTGGAACCAAACACCACACCAAATTTGCTTTTAAGTAAATAAATAAACTATCACAGAGCCAACAAGGTTGATTAACACAAAAGCCAAATTAACTCAAGGTGGATCCAAATTACCTATCAGGTGTAGGGGAAGCTGTAGAGGAGCACGGACGTCGGAGAGCATGGGAAGGAGTACGGACGCCAGTGGAGGTGCGCGGACGCCGGAGAGCACGGGAAGGAGTGCGGACACCGGTGGAGGTGCGTGGAAGCCACCCGCTGTTGGAGGTGTGGACGCTAGGGAAGGAGTGCGGACGCCGAAGAGCTCGGGCACCATGGCCGCTCGCCGCGGGAGGGAGCACGGACGCCGATGCACCTAGGCCACAGGAGGGCGGGGAGCAGGCCCGTGGCACCTCAAGGTCGGAAACCCTAGCGCCGCCGACCGGGAGCTCTAAAACCCTAGCCGTCGTGGAGATGGGGCGCGCAGGTGCGGGGAGGGGGCGTGGGCATCGAGAGAGCTCCGGGTGTGTGGAGACGGGGCGCGGGCATCGGGATAGGTCTGGGAGTCGGCGTCGACGAGGCGCCAGGGAAAAAGTGGGTAGTCTAACGGCGTTGGAGGAAGAAGAGAGCGCCCTACAGGTTTTCACCTGTGCGCCCTTGTATTTATACTCAGGACGATTTCTAGGGGCAGTTCCTGATCCAGCCGCCCCTACAAATGCATTTGTAGGGGCGGTTCCTGATCCAGCCGCCCCTACAAATGCATTTGTAGGGGCGGTTCCTGATCCAACAGCCCCTACAAATATTTTCTATTTTTTAATTATTAATTCTATATTTTTTATATCACAAAAATACAAAGTAATATAAAAACAATTGTATATATGCACAAATATAATATTTTGTATTATTCTATATATACAGAAATATATATAAAGACAATTGTAGTCAAAACAATATAGAAAACAAAAATTAAAAACTTGAATTTTAAAACTTCGACTATAATTTTATGATATTAAATGAAATAAAATGAAAATGTTGTAAATATAAAAGTTGTATAACTCATCAACATGTACAACTTTTATTTTGGTCATCTTGTCATGTGACTTTGTTTGAACGATTTAAAATTTGAAATTCAAACAATTTCAACTTGAAACAATATTTTGAATGAGTAAATGATTTCAGATGAAAAATTCATGAATACCAAAGTTGTAGAACTCATCAATATGTACAACTTTTATTTTGGTCATATTTTTATTTGACCAAATTTGAATAGTTGAAATTTTGAATTTCAATAAATGGCAACTTCAAACAAAATTTTGAAACCTTAAATGATTTCAACAATAAAAGTCGTGAACATAAAAGTTGTTGAGCTCATCACTATCTACAACTTTTATTTTGGTCACTTCTTCATGTGACAAAGTATTAGTAAACATTGTTCACAAATTCACATATGACTCATAGTTTCATGAACTATACGAGAAACATGTTGATTTGTGAACAATGTTTACTATCACTTTGTCAGATAAAGAAATAATCAAAATAAAAGTTGTAGATCTTGATGAGTTATACAACTTTGGTATTCATCACTTTTTCAGCTGAAATCATTTAATGGTCGAAAATCTCGTTTGAACTTGTCATTTTTTTAAATTTAAAAATTTAAAGTGCTCAAACTTTGTCAAATGAAAAGAATGACCAAATCAACACACTAACTTGATAGGGCAAGATTTTAGAAAATTTTAGAAAAAAATCATCACATTTGGAGTCAGTATGAGAGAGAAAGACTAGTTACAAATTTTACCTAGAGATTAAAAAGAAAAATCACAACTGTTCATGATTATCAATGATGAACAAGTGTGATTTCTCTTTTTAATTTGTGGCTGAAACTTGTAACTAGTTTTTCTCCCTCATACTAACTCCAAATGTGATGAGTTTTTTTCCTAAAATTTTCTAAAATCATGCTCTATCATTTTAGTCTAGTCATCTATCTTTGTCACTAATTTTGAAGAATTCAAATTTTGAATTTTAGAAAATGATAGCTTCAAACCTGATTTTCAAACACTAAATGATTTCAGTTGTAAAGATGATGAATATAAAAGTTGTATAACTCGTCAAGATCTTCTACTTTTATTTTGGTCATTTCTTCATTTCATAAAGTGTTAAGTGATTTCATAAAGTTTTAGTAGTAATAGAGTAGATGTTCAAATAGATTCATCTGGATGTTGCAAAGGGTAGTCTCACACACATGCATAAATATAGTCTTACATGCATACAAAAATATGTAGTCTTACACACATACATAAATATATAGTCTCACACGCATGCATAAATGAAGTCTTACAAACACACATTTACACAAACACTCCACGTTCAACAACTAGCTAGCCCGCTGTAACGACTTTCTCCTTGACACCTTTTTGTTCCCATGGCAATATGTCTTTGGATAGGTTCTTTTCCACAATACTGATCTTCTTAGGAAAGTCTATGAATAGCGGCATCTCATCGTAGTTATTGTAAGCTTCAACATCGTCCACGCCATCAACTCCAATAATGTGCTGTTTTCCAAAGGCAACCACATGCTTTATCTTCTTCTTCGGGGGGAGGTTACTTTGTGGGTCAGACATATAGAAAACATGTGCGACACGTGAAGCGAGCACCCAAGGGTCATCTTGGTAGCCTAGATTCTTGAGGTCCAGGACTCTCAATCCGATCTCGTTCAGTTGGTGTTGTTTGATCCAGCTGCATCAAAACAGGGCCACCGTTATATCCCTTCCATAGTCAAGTTCCCATATCTCTTCAATGATGCCAAAGTATTGGATCTTTCACCCCAATCCATCGAGAGCCTCTATTCAAACGCTGTTGTTTTGGTTCATATATTTACTATCCTTTGCGTGGGTATAGTACGTATACCCATTGATGTCATAAGCATTCCAAGATGTCACTTGTCTCGATGGCCCCTCCGCCAACCTACTGATGGTAATAGAGTCCATGGTTTCTCCAGGCAGTATGTTTTGGTCCTTCAACCATGTAGTTAGTCGTTGCTTGTGTTGTTTCATGACCTAATCATCCGAACGGCCATTTCTCTCCACCATAATGATATCCAAGTGTTCATCAATGTACGGTTGCATCAGTTGTGTACTCAGCAAGACACTATAATGCGCCCGACTCACCTCTTTGTAATCATGGTCGATGAACACTTTTCTACCACGGTTGCCCTTCCTAGCCAGCCTACCCTTGTGACGAGAATCGGGTTTACCAATCCCTTTCTGTACTTTTAGGTACTCTTGACAGCACTCGGCGACTTCTTTAGTACTGTAACCCTCTATCATGGAGCACTCTGGGTATGCTCGATTATACACGTATCGACTTAGAACCGACATGAACTGCTCGTAGGACCACATTTTATGCAAGTAGCAAGGGCCCAGCGCCTATATCTGATGAACCATGTGAATCATGAGATGTGGCATTATATCAAAAAAGCAGGAGGTAAACATATCTCCAGTTGATTTTGTGTCTCCACCACAAATTTATGTAGGTCACTCAGCTCTTGCTTGTCAATCGTCTTCTGTGAGATCTTCGAAAAGAAGTAGCATATGTGGGTGATGGCCATTTTCAAGAACTCTGGCTTTATAGCCCTAATTGCAATAGGTAGAAAAACTGTCAGCATCACATGGCAATCGTGAGCCTTGCAGTGTGTTATTGACAAGTCCTTCATCGACACTAGCTTCTTCACATTTGCTGAAAACCTAGTCAGGACTTTGAACCCCCTCAGGAAAGTGCATATAGCTCTCTTCTCATCTGGTGTTAGGTTGAAGCACGCCGTGGGCAGAGTGTATTTTCCATTAGCCTCAGGTATCGGGTGAAGCTGTGGCATCACGTTTAGCTGCACCATGTCTTTCTGTGCTTTCAGACCATCCTTTGACTTGCCTATGTCTATAAAGGTAGCAATGAGACTCTCAAAGACATTCTTCTGCACGTGCATAGCATCAATGGCATGGGGGACCTCCAAGTCTAGCTAATAAGGCAGATACTGAAAGAAGATTGATTATTTCTTGAAAGGTATGCCTTCTATAGGAGATGTGCTTCTATCTCTGTTCGTCTCATCTGGATTCTTCTTTCCATAGACAATGTGTATGTTTTTCACCATTCTGTACATGTGTTCTCCATTATGATGTCTCTCCGAAGGGGGTTCAATCTCCGGAGCGTTGTCATAAAATCTAAAGAACAATTTGTTGCAGTACTTGTGACTTGTCTTTAAGAAGCGTTGGTTCCTTAGGTAAACTATCTTCTTGGATGCATCCAGGTACACCGATATAGTACCATCCAAGCAAATCAAGCATCCCGTCTTTCCTTTGATCTGTCTAGACAAAGCAAACAGCATGGGGTAATCATTGGTAGTAACAAATATTATTGCTCTACATATGAAGTCCTCCTTTCAGAATGCATCGTACATCTACTCCCCATGCCTCCATAGCCTCTCTATTTCTTGCATCAAAGGCTCGAGGAACACGTCTATATCAATGCCTGGTTCTTTAGGGCTAGAAATAAGAATAGTGAGGAGAAGGTACTTTCTCTTCTGACACAACTATGTTGGGATGTTGTACATGGTCAAGATCGCTGGCCATGTGCTGTGGTCGCTCATCCTCTCATTGAAGGGATTCATTCCATCGGTGCTCAAGCCAAACCATACATTCCTTGGGTCATCGCTGAATTCTTTGTGCTTCTCATCAAACCTTTGCCACTGACTACAATCAGCCGGGTGTGCAATCTTATCATCATCCACCTTGCGCTCATCATCCCACCATGTCATGAGTGCGGCTTCTTTAGGGTTTAGGAAGATACGTCTCAAGCGATCGGTCACTGGCAGGTATGACATTACCAAGGCAGGAATTCTTCTTTGCTTTGCATCGTTGCCTAATAGAGTGTCCTCTAGGGGCTGAGATTCTTGTACCACCTTTTTTGTACCCTTCTTATTCCTCTTTTTCCCCGTGGAGGCTTCATCACCACTGTAAAGGTCATTGTTCTTGTATCGGCTGGCCCCACACCGGGGACATTTATATAGTGACTTGAATGTTTCACCACGAAAAAGTATATAGTGGTTGGGGCATGCATGGATTTTTTCAACCCCCATTGTCAATGGACTTATGACCTTCTTCGCTTGGTATGTGTTGGCGGGAACTGAGTTTGGTTGTGGCAGCACCCATGATAGGAGATGTAATAGATCATTGAAACGACAGTCTGACCAACCGTACTTAGCCTTTAGGATGAGCAGCTCAAGCACAAAACATAGCAATGTCCAATGTGTCGGACAACCCTTTCCAACACCATACATAGTCTCTTTCGATGCTTTTTTCACCCTTTCCAAATTTTCTAGACCTTTCGAGCTATTTAGTAAAATCTCTGGTCCAAGGGCTCGAATCATGTCCTCCAAATCATCTTCATCCCCGACACGTGCTCCACCATCATTATTGGCACCACCTTCATCATTACCATCACAACCACCAGCACCACCACCTTGTTCATTGCCAAACTTAAAATCCATTCACGCATCAAGCTCTGTTGAATATTGGGACATGGATTCTATGGTTTCGTCGTCGTATTCCTCCTTATCCTCGTCGTTAACAATAACTGTTTCACCATGATGAATCCACACTATGTAGTCCTCAACAAATCCTCGCACAATTAAATGTGATCTGATGATACTCACATCTATCCATGCCATACGGTTCTTGCAATCTTTATAGAGACAAATAATTGTATTCTTATTCTCTTTCAATGTCGTTGCATGCTTCTTTGCGGCTTCAATAAATTTATTCACCTCTTCACGGAAACATGCCTTGAACCTTAATGAACCATACATCCAAGAGTTCCTGTACTCCATCTTTTACAACAACAACAACAAACATTAAAGGACTACTTATTCAGATATATATAAAAATGAATCAAATTAATAATTACTTGAGAATAATTGTATATACTTCAGATATATATGAATATAAATCTAATATAATTACATGAAGCATACAAACACACCATGGTAGAGGAAAATTAATTAATGGCCCATTTATCCATAAATAATTAAAATACATATTTATTGATTACAATAAACAATTTCAAAGATAACAATTAGCAACAATTATACTTTACCCAATATCTTTCATACAAACCCTAGTCCAATTTTATCAAACATAAATTTACAAAAACAAAATTAATAAAAAAACCAAACCCTAGATCTAGATCTACATGCACATGAAACATGCATAAAACTAACTAATTGTTCACTAAAATCAAGAAACATGGACCAAATAAGGGTATGATCTTATTCCCCTCCCTAATTTACCCTAGTACATTTAAAACTTGGGTCTAATTTGCTTCATAAGTAGCTCAAGCACCATAGAAGAGAGAGAAAAATAAAATTTTAATTACTCACTAACCAACCATTAAAACTTCAAAAAAAGTGTGGAATAGCATTTTCTTACCTTCTACAACCTCTCCACTAAAGGATTTGAGACCAAAACCTTCCCCCCTTAGTAGAGCAATTTTTGGGAGGTGCCCAAGGCCTCCCCACCTTTCTTTCATGGGTTGGAGTGAGTGACCCGAGAAGGAAGAAGGTGCTGCAGTTGTTTTATATGTGGGTCATTTGTAGGGGCGGCTGGTGATTGAGCCGCCCCTACAAATCGGAGGTATTTATATGGGAGCATTTGTAGGGGCGGCTCAATCACCAGCCGCCCCTACAAATAACAACGTTGGGGGTGGCTGGTGAATGAGCCGCCCCTACAAATCAGACTCATTTGTGGGGGCGGCTTGTATCACCAGCCGCCCCTGCTGTTCCATTTGTAGGGGCGGCTGGTGTCTGGGCTCCCGAGCACGCCACTGTAGGGGCGGCTCCATCACCAGCTGCCCCTACAAAAAATTTGTCCCGTTGCTAAAAATCATTTTTTACATAGTGGTGGTGGGTGTTTGGCTGACTAGGGAGGTCATGGAGGTGTTGAAAGGTGGTCGGATCCCTGCAAGTTGGAACGAGGAAACCATAGCTTTGATCCCAAAGACTGAGAAGCCAGAGTGGGTCACAGATTTGAGACCGATAAGTCTCTGCAACATCATCTACAAGGTAGTTTCCAAAGTTTTATCAAATAGATTGAGAGAGGTGTCGCCTACAATTATTACTCCAAATCAAAGTGCTTTTGTGCCAGGGCGTTTGATTTCTGATAATATCCTTATCGCATATGTTTGATTTCTGATAATATCCTTATCGCATATGAACTCACTCATTATCTACTAAATAAAAGAGAAGGTGAATTGGGGTATGCAGCTCTAAAACTTGATATGAGTAAACCGTATGATCGAGTAGAGTGGTGTTTCCTAGAGAAAATGGTGAGAAGGTTGGGTTTTCATGATTCTTGGATAGGTCTTATCATGGAATGTGTGTCGACAGTGAAGTATAGGGTAAAGGTGAATGGAGATTTGTCTGATATTTTTGTCCCGCGGTGAGGTTTGAGACAAGGGGACCCATTATCACCCTACCTATTTTTATTGTGTGCTGAAGCTTTTTCTGCCCTATTGAAAGAAGGAGAGTGTGATGGTTCTCTGGCGGGGGTAAAAATCTGTCACAGTGTGCCAAGTATATCTCACCTTTTGTTCGCTAATGACTCATTAATTTTGATTCGTACGACCGAAGGGGATAATAGGCAGCTGTAGACAATACTACAATTGTATGAACAATGTTTAGGGCAACTGATAAACAAGGTGAAATCAGCAGTGCTTTTCAGTATGAATACAAAGCCTCAACAGAAACAAGTGGTGTCTAACATTTTGCAGGTCACAAAAGAAACAATGAGTGAGAGATATTTGGGGTTGCCGGTACATGTGGGACACTCCAAGACGAGTATTTTTGTATATCTGAAAGAAAGGATTTGGAAAAGGATGCAAGGGTGGAATGAGATATTTCTTTCATGGGCAGGCAAGGAGATTTTAATCAAGGTAGTGGCCCAGGCGATACCGACCTTTGCTATGGGATGTTTTGATCTCTCTAAATCTTTGTGTGATCAGATAAGTGCTATGATTTGTCGCTTTTGGTGGAACCAGCAGGTTGAGAAGAACAAGATTCATTGGTTAAGTCGGGATCAGCTTATGTTACCTAAGGAGGATGGTGGTTTGGGATTTTGAGACATGCATGCCTTTAATCTTGCTATGCTTGCAAAGCAAAGTTTTTTTTGATTGCCTCAACCTTCGAGTACAAGCTGTAGTATCTAATTTTATTTGGAAAGCAATCTGGAAGCTGGAAATCCTGGGCAAGGTAAAACATTTTTCTGGCGTTTGGCTCATAATAGTCATCCTTTGAGTTGGTCAAGGACACAGTCGAACTAATTCTGAAGGCTAAGGAAGAACAAAAGCTGATGATGATCATCACCATGTGGTATATTTGGCAGGAGAGAAATATAATTAGAGAAGAAGGTCGGAGGCGAGGAGCAGATTTCCTTGCTCGATGTATCTGATCATATGCAGAAGAGAACACTGCAATTGTGACCGACAACAGTTTGACGGGCAAGAGTGTGCGCCGAAGAAAGGAGTATTAGAGGAAACCCTCACAGGGCTTTTTGAAGCTTAATTGTGATGGATCTTTTTTGCCGAGTTCACTGGAAAGGAGTTGGGGCTATTTGATCCAAGACTGTGATGGGGATGTGATAGTGTCAGGAAGAGGGAAGATAGAGTGTCTCTTAAATACATTCCAATCTGAACTCATTGACTGCCTCCAAGGAATACAAGCTGCAGTAGATCTGGGTATTGGCTGGCTAATCGTGGAGACAAACACAAAGATGGTGATTCAGGCGCTAAACACAAATGATTATGAGAAAACTGCAGTCAGTGTTTTAATTGCGGAGATAAAGTCCCTAGTGTCTTCTTGTTTTATTAGTTTTGGGTGTTCTTCTAAGAGTAGGGATTGTAACAAAGCCGCTCATGAGCTGGCCGTGTTGGGTTATTTGTGTAATCCTAGGGAGGAACAAGTCATGAGTTCCATCCCTGAAAGTGTTTATGTAATTGTTGCTAATGATTTGTTAGCTGTTGAGTAATGAGATTATACTCAGTTTCAAAAAAAAAGATGCCCCCCAAGACACTCCGCTGCTCCTCCACATCATCTTCAATCACATCGCTAACATTAAAGTGCTCAATGGTTGCTCCTTCATCTCCCGCCACTTCTACAAGCTTGACTGCCCTCTTTGACTTTGTTCTTGTCCACGTTGACTGCATCATCCCCGGCGAGCCCCCATACTCGGCATCCTCATCGGCGCCGTCCTCTCCTATGCCCTCTGTGCGCGCCCATGGGGTCTTCTCACAGATCACACGCATCAGGCTCTAGGACATCATGAAGCCCATCCAAGGGCTTGGTCACATCCTTCAAGGAGGGTCCGCCTCCTTCGCATCAAGCTCCTGACACTGGCAGCCATGCCTACCATGTGCAACGGTGCTTGACTCACCCATGGCTAGCGGTAGCACACGACAAAGTTGGCGACGTTGGGCTGCTGCAAGAGAGAGGTGGTTCGTGATGGAGGGCGGTGCTTGGGTTGGAGATGCACGTGGACTCATGGAGGCAATGGCAAATTGAGGGGAAAACATTTAGTGCATACTGGATGCACACAACGTCCATGCATACGCAACTTTGATGTGCGGCACGTGTCCACCAACAAGCGTTTGACGCATGCAGCCCGCAAACCATGGACGAGAACCTGGAGGCCAGAGCCAAGCACATGAGAGGCAAGCGGGTGCACGTCGTTGGATTGGTCAAACTGGACACATGGCAACTATCTATGGTATGTATGCAGGGAGGCATGGTGGATAGTATGCACCAATTTTTTTTCCGAATTGAGAGGACTGTCGACGATGCTGCGACTGGGGCGAGGGTTGCGAGCGTGGAGGGAAGACGATCAACGGGATATGGCATCATTGATAGATAGCGGCTCAACCTGTGGTCACACAATGGTGTGTGGAGTGAGGCACGCGGATGACTGGATGAGTAGGATAAGGGGGTTGGCACCAACATGCTGACTTTTAGGGCAAAGAAATCAACTTGCTGACATTTAGGACAAAGTCCAAATTTTCTGACTTACTTGATTTATGAACCCAGAATATGTTTTAATTTTCATTTGCTCCTCTTGAAAACTCCTGTTCGTTTCATGAAATGCTACCTTTGGTTAATAAACTTTTGGCATAATAGCCATTTTGGTTCCTCAACTATTACTCGAGGCTCAATTTCATCCCTAAACTTTTAAAACGGCCATTTAGGTCCTCAAACTTTAGTTTTAGGATCAATTTCATCCTACAACTATGAAGATGATCGTTTTAGTCCTCAAACTTTGTATTTTGGGATCAATTTCATCCATAAACTATCAAAGTGCATTTAACTTTTATTTTCAACTCAATTTTGTCTATTCAAAAAGAGAACCTTATATTTTAGGCATAATTTCATCCATAAATTATCAAAATTATAGATCTGCTATTGTTTCAATATATCCATGTATTCTTAATGAATAAATAGTGTTCGATGCAACTGTAATTGCTCCCGGATATATATAAATGGTACCATTATAAGGTAACACTACAAATAACAGCTTGGAATTATTAATGACCACGAAAGAGTTTTTTGATGAATATTATTTTTCTATCTCCAATCGTTGATGGTGATCGAGCTAACCAGGTGCAACAGTATAACGTTCCACGTAGAACGCAGACAACGTTGTGTTGAAAATAAAAGTTTAAAGAACAAAATACACTTTGATAGTTTATAAATGAAATCAAGCCCAAAATGCAAAGTTCGGGGATTAAAACGATCATCTTTATAGTTTTAGGATAAAATTAAGCCTAAAAGTAGGGTTTAAGGACTAAAACGGCCGTTTTGAAAGTTTAGGGACAACTAAGCCTCGAGAAATAGTTGAGGGACCAAAATAACTATTCTGCCTAAACTTTTCCACACACACAACAAGCTGTTGGGATAGCAGCGATGCGCAGCAACGCCACTCCTGCAAACGGCTGCTACAGTGCTATTGCTGCGGTGTGCCTCTGCCAAGGCCCAGCTAGCAGTTCTGCTACAAGCTACAGTAACAGTTGAAAAAGAATCATCTCTATGAAACACAAAATGCTTCAGTGATCACAGAGTCTGAAATTAACAGTGTGCAGCATCCAGGTACTCCAAGAAACACACAAGACCATCACAACAGTGAACAGACCCCAACAGCCCCATGTTTTCTTCATCACTAGGCTAATAGTTATACTTCATCGTTCTATTTCTCAGTAGGCACCACAACACCTTTACATTGCCAGGCTTGCATTGTATATATTTGCATTGCAGGAGGCCCCATGAAAAAGACGGACTCTCTGGGCAAAGGTGTACCAAATTAAACCAGTGGCCAGAGGGCCAACAAACTAGAAAGAAACCACCTCATATTTTCCCCCATTTCTTTTCAGAAGATTACACATGGTGCACATGAACAAACCAGATCCTAGGAATATAAAAATGATTGTTATGCTCTCACATTATCATGCTCCCATGCAAAACAGTATATGGAATCCAACAAAACACTTGCAGAACAAGCTCATCACAAGGATGTCATCATTGCATCACCTACCTTTTTTCATGGCATTGTGGGGTTATAGTATCTCAACACCATCAGGAATGGCTGTATTAGCCTGTCCACAGCCAGCCTCTGCCTTTGACATTGCAATCAGATCCAGCAGCAGCCTTGTCTGCTGCGACTGCGATCATGAGACACATCGTGCATGTCTTTACAGACAAGCCACATGCACCTGCAAAATTTAGTGGTTGGTTGGATAGTCCACCTCACTTCCACACATGAGCCAGCACAAATAATGTGCAACCTGCCTTTGATCTGTTAGCATGCTACCGTCGGTCTTGGACATTTTTCTTGTGACAGAGGAAAAGAAAAGCTAAAATGAAAATGAACTATGTTAGTGTCAATACAATGTCTACCGCTCCCATTTCTCATTTCTGAGTCTTAATTCAACATGCAGGAGTTGTGAAAGACCTGAACTTAACAGTATACCGACTATATGATCAATTTTGACCACGAGATTACCAACAGTGTGGTATTAATAATTGTCATTATACCAGATATGAACAAATTTACAACAAGAATAAGTAATATCTATACACCATAACTAAAGAATATGACAAAACTAAATTGCTTCAAATATTCCAACTTCTCTGAGAAACTAATGAAACTATTTGATGGCAAGATGCCAACTTGCCTTCAGATCATAGAAAGGGCTTCTGCGGTACGGTTGGACCACACTCCAAAATTGTTTCTCCTTCCTAAGTTACATGCAAAGGGAGCAAAAGGTTTCACACTTCAGAGTAAAACCTTATTTGTTCTTTCTTCTGGATACTCTGCTGGAAACTGGCACCATTGACTCGAAGCTCTCATATCCATCTTCAAACACCCTGCTGTGACGTAACAACTGGCTAGCTGAATCATAACCCATGAGTCGATGGAGTGCCGAGTCAGAAACCTTCTTGCCACTTTTTGTAGCAGCAAGGCTACTAGATCCAGCTTGAGTAGGCAAGCTTCTTGTGTACAATGCTCCATAATCTTCACTGATACTAACAGGACCCCCTGTGAGGCACTCAGCATAATAAGAAGCAATATCATCATTTTTAGCGACTATGCTATCATCCAGGTTGTATGACTCTTGGGCCACATCCACACTACTCTTTGCATTTGCATTGTATACTGCAGGAAATGATAATGCCAGAACCTTGGAGCACTTGCCACATTGCATTTTGCCAACCTTTGCTTTTGATATGTAGATATCTGATGGCATTTGAACCAAATTGAAACAGCTATTGCAGATAGTGAATGGGGAAGCACCTGACAGAGGCCGCAAAATATGCTTTCTCACCACTCGTTTCTGCTCCTTGTAACTTGACCTAAGTGATTCATGGTCCAGAATTGTACTTTCAGCGTACGAGGACTGATAATATGAATTGAACTCCCATGGGTCATAATTGTGTGGTAGGCGTGTTTGAGCATGTCCAAAATGGCAATGTGTGTATGTATGGGTTGGAGAGAAAGGATTTGGTGGTGGGTACCTTGGCGGCCTTCCATGACCATAATAGGATTCTAGAGCACAGGAACTTGGAACGGAATCACCATCAACACTTTGAAGATGGTGCTCAACATCATAGCTATTGGATTGTTGCTGGTACTCTAGGCCTCTCTTCTGGTAACTTCTCTCAGAGCCCTTCTGGCTTGAAAGCCTACTTAGCTGATCTCTTAGTTCATCCATCTTTTGGAGGCGCTCATGTCTAATGTTATTATTGAACTTGTTTGCTGTTCTGTGCACCAAATCGCCCCGACTGGGAGAACCACTTGAGAGAGAACTTGAGGTATCATCCATTTGTGACTCCATAAAGTTTTGAATTGAGTGGAAATCTTCGGAATCAAGTGACCGTCCCTGACGAAGCTGGCTACCTCTAGGTCTGTAGGTCATTTGTTCTTTGTTCTTATTAAAGCTAGCTAACTTGGACTGATTCCTCTTATTTGGCAAGCTTGAGAACCTAGCAACAGCTGCCCTGTTTTCTTGAATGCAGCTGGCCGTATTTCCATCTTCCATAAAATCCTCTTCCTTTTCTTCAGTGGCATCAAGTATTGGCTCATCTTGTTGAAAATTTCGTTCAGATTTGGCGTATCCGGCACTGAATGAAGTGATGACTCCTTCATACAGATGTGCACTTTCGTCCTCCATGGACTGTCGATCCTTACCATGCTCATTCTCATGAACCTTCTTTGCAATGTCCTCATCTGCAACAGCAACATTCACATTTTCATTTTCCATACAGCTCTCTTCATTTTCTTCAGCGCCATCAGCTGTCTCTTCATTTCCATGAACTCTCTCTGCAGTGTCTTCATCTGCAAATACAAGATTATCACTGACATAAACACAGTTGGTCATGTTGACGTCTTCCATACAACCCTCTTTCATTTCCTGAGTGACATCAGTTGTTAAATCTTCATTCCTATGAACTCTCTCTGCAATGTTTTCATCTGCAAGCATAGAAATATCATTGCCATGCACACAATTGGTCATTTCGTCATTTTCCATGTAGCCATCTTCCATTTCCTGAGTGCCATCTGCTGTTAGCTCTTCATTTACACAAACTGTCTCTGCAATGTCTTCATCTGCAGGCACAAGGACAAGATTATCACTCCCATGCTCTTTCTCATGGGAATCTGCAGGCACAAGATTATCATTGGCTATCTTGTCATCTTCCATTTCTCGATTGACATCTGCTGTCAGGTCATTTAGTTGAAAACTTTGCTTAACCTCGATGCTGCCATCATCGACTAAAGAGGTCCTTCCTTCAAAAGGATATGCACTTTCTGTGTTTGCAGGCTGGCAATCCTTACCATGCTCTTTCTCATGGAATCTCTCTGCAATTTCATCGTCAGCAATCACAATATGCTCACTCCCATGAACAGAGTTGGCAGTATTGTTGTTATCTTCAATACGCTCATTTCCTTGGTTGCCATTTCTTATTGCCTTGCTTTCCTGGTGAGAAGTTTGTTCAGATTTGAGATGTCCACTGTCAAATGATGAGAGGCTTTCTTCACATGGATGTGCACTTTTAGCACCCAGGGCCTGTGGATCCTTGTCAAGCACATTTCCATGAACTCTACCTGCACCCATCCCATGCTGCTCCAATGGCTCTCCTTCATCGCTGAAAGACATCTCTAGTTCTTCAATCAATCGACCATGTGGATCGCTTCGGGGGGCATCATTCACTCTGAACCTGCGGCTACCCATTTGGTTACGCAGAGCATCACTAAGCCCGCTGCTTTCTGCTTCGTCCGAGAAGTATTCATCATCACTACTAAATGAAAGAGACCTCTCCAACTCTTCGATCAGAGCTTTGTGAGACTCAACATGCATGCCTTCATACGTGCGCGGCTTCTCCTCCCTGTGAGCAGCCTGGCTTTTCTCATACAGTGTCATGCTTAGTTCACTAGTGCCAATATCACCGATTTTGCCTCCATTGGCCTTTTCACCAGTGTCAACATTCTCGCCTCTTTCAGTCAAATCCGAACCAGAACCAGCCCCATCGTCTTCACCATGTGTCTCTCTCTCTTTGACCATAACCCCAGAGTTTTGGATATTCCCATCATCAGTTAAGGAGCACATGTTCTCGTTCGGATGCTTGGCATGGGTTACACCACTATCTTCAGCAGACATAGTTCTTTCATGGACTGCACCATCACAGGAGTCGATGTTGTTGGCAGTGGAGGACACGCTTCCATGAGGCGTGGCCTCATGAGGCTGATCAACAGAGGACACAGCTCTCTGTTCGTCCGAGCAGATTGATCCGCTACTCTGGATAGAGGATCCCTTCAGGCTACATGGAGAGCCGGTGCTGCGCTCCCTAGATTCCGAACCAGCTCGTGCTGCAGGGGCAGTCCGATGTTTCGCTGCGTCGGTGACACAACATATACCAATCAGATTGTTTGTTTGTTTCCATAAACGTAGAAATGAAAGATGGACGGAACGATTCGTACCTCTGAGAACTGTGCCGCAGCCGCCGCACTTGTAGACAGGAATGGAGGGGTACTCGACGAGGAGCTGGTGACATTTGGGGCACCTGACGAACCGGAGGCTGTGAGCTTCCATGGCCATGGCTTCCCCGCGGTCTATCAGCTCCGGAGGCTAGATGCACGCGGTGGAGTCAAATGGCATCAATCCCCTGCTGGTGCAGACAAACAAAGCTACATCAGCGTGCCACTCTGTACCTACTCAGAGTGCCATGACTCTGTTACTATCCCCTCGATTGTGTACTCGGGGAGGCAATCAGAATGGACACAAGAAATATATATATCTAGTCTAGGAATGAATCCGGACCAAGATCAAGAACAGACGAGCGATATTTTATTTTCTCGGGGGGGGGGGGGGGGGGGGGGGGGGGGGGGGGGGGGGGGGAGCTGTCTGGAGTGCTGGACTGAATTTAGTCGACGACAACTCACTCAATCTAGATTTCAGTTGGGGATAAATAAACAAAATGCCCGGCACATAAGTAAACCACCAATAATCGCAGCGAGGCTCGCACGCAGGCAGGCTAGCCATGGCTTGGAGCGGTAGCAGATCTAGGGACTAGGGTTGGGTTGGAGAGAGGAGCATCCAGAAATAGTATTAGTGCTGCAACCCAGCGAGCGAACGGCAAGAGTTGTGGTGGGAAAAAACGAACCTTTCGCTCTTCTTCGCTGCGGGCAAGAAGGCATGATGATCCTGTTCCTGAAGATTGCTCCTTGGTGTGCAGTGTGCTGGAGTTGGGCCTGTAGCCTGTTCCCTCCTTTCCTCGATCCCCCGATCAATCGCTCGGTCTGCCGGCGGCCTGGTCGAGGCTGGCTGGAGTTTGACTCGGGGGGAGGAGGAGGATTGAGGAACGGAGGAAGAAGAGCCCCAGCCCCGCCGCCTCGCCTCCCAGACAGACAGACAGACAGGGGGAGGGGAGGGGGGATGGAGAGGAGGTGGGAAGAGAGAAATGGGACGGGGTGCAGCCGTGCGTGCACTGCAGGAGGGCGCCAAGGAGAAGGTGAGGAGTGGAGGAGAGGGTGGGAGGGATGAGACGAACGTGGCGGCGCAAGGTCGGAGCTTTGCTGTGCGGCGGGCTCCGTCCCCCCGTCCCCGTGTCCCTGTCTCTGACGACCCTGACCGCCTGCTTGCTTGCTGGGAGCCAGTTTAGTTCACTTCATTTTGCCAAAATTTTTAAAGATTTCTCGTCACATCGAATCTTTAGATACATGCATGAAGCATTAAATATAAATAAAAAATAAAACTAATTACACAGTTTAGACGAAATCCACGAGACGAATCCTTTAAGCCTAATTAGACTATGATTGGACACTAATTACTAAATAACAACGAAAATGTTACCGTAGCATTTCGCCAAAAAATTTGCCAACCACCTTGGTTTCACTTCGCCCTTTGCAAGTTGCGTGTCAGCACGGGTGGTGTGAGTGTGAGCCGCCCCCGGACACGGACTTGTCACCATGGGGCTGTTGTGCTTGTGCCTCTGCTGCTGCTGCGGTCAATTTACGTCCAAGTCAAAATCAAATAAGAAAAGGACAAGATAATCCCTCTTCCTCAAGGCATCTCGTAGGGTTGACTCAGAAATACAGTCGTGTGGTGTTGTTGCTGTTAATGGACTCTAGCTGTTTCTAAAAAATCACATGTCAAATCTAAAATTAGTAGAGAAGATCGCTGTTTTCCTCTGATAGTTTTCAATAACATGACCTTTTTTCATCTATTTTGTTACGCATCTATGTATATGATAATATGTTTAGATACATATCTGAATGGACGAACCAAAAAAATTAAAACAATTTATAATTTAGAACGGTGGAAGTAGAACTAAGAGTGGGTTCAGAAAAACCGTTGAAGTGATGCTCTAAGTCAGGGATTTACACGGCACAGTCAAATCATTCCATCAAATAAATTCCGGGCATGCTTGGTTGACTTTCAAAATTTGCCATGCCAAAAGTTGGGTAAAAAAATTACCATAGATTTGGCAAACTAAATATGAGAGTTTGGCAAGTTTTGATAGCAAATCAAATACTAGCCAAGATCATGACTTGTCAAATCTTTGACATGACAAAATTTAGAAGCGACCCAATCAGGCCCTCCGTCCCAACAAATTCCTCATGATTTGAAACATAAAAAAACAAATTCTTCGTGATTTATACTGTCCTACATTCTCTACTGGTAAATGAATAAAAAAACAGGAATGGCCGGAACGTAGGTACTGTACTATCAATGTCCTATGATAGTACTTCATTATTTAATGCCTTCAATTATTTACCCAAACGCAACCACACATGTAATTGGATTCCGTCCAGATCGACGTGTTTGACTGCCTACCAACCAACCAACAGTCCAAGACTGAGACCCTGTTCGTTTTACTAAAAAAGTCATGACTCAAAATACTATTTACTAATTTATTATAAAAAAAAATATTATTTATTCGTTGAAATACTACTGCTTATAAGATAAATGAACAGGGCCGGAATCGATTAACGAACTCTCTATAGGCTATATTATGTGTCGGATATCAATAATAAGAATACACAAAGCAAAAAAGTTAGCGCACACGCTGACTTCTTCGGATGAAGCAGGACGTATTAAAAAGTCTCATCCGATCCCAAGGCCGCGGGGGGCTCGCCCAAGGCCATGGGCTCCGTCTCGTCCGACCCCTCGGGTGCGGGCTCCGTCTCGCCCGACCCCAAGGACGTGGGCTCCGTCTTGCCCGACCCCTCGGGTGCGGGCTCCGTCTCGCCCGACTCCAAGGATGCGGGTTCCGTCTCGTCCGACGGAGACCCATACCGCCGCCAACAACTCCAGGTCCAAGCATATGGAACTGGGTCAAAACTCTGACACCAGGGAAGAAACTGGCACGACTCGATGTAACTCATGGTCGTGACGGGCCATACCTGAGTATTCACATCAAGAACAGCGTCGAACGTGCCGGCGCTGTTCTGCCTAACCCTCGTACGAATGCTAACAGACGCGTCAGTTCACCACGACATCCGCCGGGACGGAATGGAACGCCATGACCGGCAGATGACGCCTGCACATGACGCCAGTGGTGAACAGGGCCGCGACGTGGAGATGTCCCTGTTGACATCTATAGGATCGACGGGACCCGCATGAAGGAGAAGAAGGGCCCGGCGATCCTGGAATCCTTCTTCTCTCTGGTTTCTTCTCATTTTCCTCCGCTGTAACCTGCGCTTTCCCTTGGCCTATAAAAGGAGAAGCAGGGCGCCCCATGAAGGAGATCTAGATCCGCATGAAAGCGAACCACGAGATAAAAACACAAGAGCACGATACGAACACACGGCTAAGCAGCGATCGAGCTCTCAGCACCCGTTCACTCATTCCACCAGAGACTTGGGATCCTTTCTCTCTCTCGCCTGGTTGTAACCCCTACTGCAAACTAAGTGTCTGTAACACGAGCAGCAGTAAACTGGACGTAGGGACGTTCCGGCCAAACCAGTATAAACCCTTGGATCCTCCGAGCACACCATCTAAACCAGACGCGTAAATACAAATTTACTGATCCATGGTCCGAAAACACCGACATTGTGGCAAGTGACTCCTCCAAAATGGAATAGAGAACTGTACTTGAGCAGTGAGCACACATGAACTGGTTGTTGTGCCGACACATTTAATTGGGACTCGTTGCACAGCAGCACAGCTTGTCACCGTACCCTCAATTCTGTTCTTCGTGACCGTGACGGCTGACCAATAATCTGCTCTAGCTCAGCTAGGTACTGATAATCCAACAAAAGCCCATGTTTCTGTCATGGGCTTGGCCCAACTAGGTAACCTCAAAGGGCACCAAAAAGTGTTATCTTCCGTACGTGCAGGCCCATTTAAACCACACATGGCCCACACAGCCATTCGCTTGTCTTTGATTTTTCTTTTTCTTTTTTGGCACCTAAAACTTTGCTCTAAAACTAATCTCCTACGACTAAAAAGAATAAAGTGTGGATATTTTTTGGTGCGACATTTGTTTTGGTTCGTCCATCTACCCACGCCTGCGATCCCACGACATCTTAATTACTGATTGATCATGCCATTCTCCTTGATTGAATATTGCCTATCATGTGATAGAGGAATCACGGCAAAATAGGAAGTAGAAAATTATTGTGCTATCCATATACACATTGCATGTTTGCATGCACCAGCATACATGGCAATGAGCAAAAGGAAAGAGAATTAACACAGAAGGTAAGAGAATTAAGACAAAAGGAACATCTTTGCATTTCTGAGAACCTTGCCAAATCTACCTACATTTAATTACTTCCCCTCTTTGCATTTGCAAAAGGGACAGTTTTTTCCTCTTTTCATTTGGTTTCACGCTCACGTGTTCCATCGCCCTCGCTTGCTGTTTCTTGCGTGAACCATAGTTGATGTCATCTGTTTTCCATGGCTCAGCCTCCCAATCCCAAGAGAAGGTCCCTACCTCTCCCTGACTGGAGATCCGGCCTGCCAGAGGATCTCCTCGAGTCCATCGGGCAGCGTCTCGCATCAGGCCACGACACGGCGTCCTTCCGATCCGCTTGCTCCCCATGGCGCGCCGCCGTCCCGTTCGCAACCTTCGGGCCGCTCCTGCTGCTCCTGTTCGACCCCGACTCGGACCGCGTCAGCTTCTACTGCATCCCGGAGAAGAAAGTCTTGTCCAAGACGCTGCCCGACGTGCGCGGCAAGGTGGCGTGCGGCTCCTCATGTGGGTGGCTGGCGCTCATGGACGAGGCGACGTCCCTGACGCTGCTGAATCCATTCGCTGATGCCCGTGCCCCTCGCGTTGAGCTCTCGCCAACAGGTGAACAAGTCACGGCGGCGTCCTCATCGGAACGCGTGTCTAGGGTCCACGGCCGATGGGTCCTCCATCCCACCAACGGCTACGGGGACGCGGATGCCGCAGGCAGAGCCATCAAGCTAGAAGACATGAGGGACATGTTCTTCCGTGAGATCGTGCTCTCGGCGCCGCCTGACGCCGCCGGCCGCCAGTGGGTGGCCATGGCCATGCTTGGGTGCTCCACGGAGGTCGTGTTCTGCCGGGTTGGAGTTGACAGCACATGGACGCTGCTCGACACCAAACTGGAGTTCTCCGTGGGGTCCATCGTCCACTGCCAAGACAAGTTCTTGGCGATTGACTGCACTGGAGAAATCTCTGTCTGCAGCAGCAACGCAGCCGGCGCTACTCCAACCGCGACGCTGCTGCCATCGCTGTCGCCACCACAGCTACCTAGAATCAAACGGTGAGCTGCATATTGTGGGTGCCATGGTGAGCACGTTCCACGAGACAGCGCTTTCACCTATAGTAGCGCGATCTACAAGTGCAACCTCCACGACCGTACGCCGGAGTGGCCCAGGGTGAAGGACATCGGTGATCAGATACTGTTCGTGTCTAAACATTTCAATAAAAGCGTCAGTGGAACAAGTGTATCCAAATACAAGGAGAACAAAATCTATATGTCTGAGCCATTGTATGGGGATCCATACGACTTGGTCCATCGACTGGAGATCGTTGATATTGCTACCGGCGCATCCGAAGTGAAGCCCGTCCAGGAAAAGATGCAAGGTTCCGAGGCTCTAGGTTGGATTCGACCCAATCTCTGGAAGCTCCAGAGTTTGTGAGCCTGTGACGCCGCGCACTCCGTAACTGTGTTAAATTCATAAACTTTGCTTTTTGGATTAAATGTTACTTTAACGTTGGTATTTAATTTAATAGTATTGTTATCTTATCGTACGATCCGTGTGTTTTTAGTATAAATTGTTAGTTATCCCATAGCAACGCACGGGCACGCTACCTAATAAAAGGAAAATCATAGAAATGGTGGTGTTCCATTGGCTTGCCAATACAGGTAAATTGTTTTAGAGAAAAGATAAGATATTTCGATTGGATAAAAAAAACATATTCCAATCCGATGGGGCCGGGGACTATTCAACAATGTATAGCAATTAAAACGTTGACATAAAGCTTTAAGATGATAAGATAGCTTCTATAGATTAGTCTTAAAAGCACTTTCATAAATTTACATAGTTATTGATATTTTGATATTGTAATAGAAAAGTTATAGTCAAAGCCATGTGTTTGAAGACCGTGCCATTTTTTATAAAACGACAAGAACAATGGAACGGAGGGCGTACAAGCTACCCAGGTTGACATAAGCTAAACTACGCCCCTACTTGCAAACAAATCAATGTAGTTGTTGCATTGTACTTTTTTGTTAAAAAAATAGATATGCCCAAATTGCAGTCTAATTTGGTGTTATGACCCTAGGAACGATCATATATATCATAAACTTTAGGGCAGCTGCACACGTGCGCACAATGTGATTACGTGACGTACGATTGTTCCAATTCGCCGATTCCGTACGCTCATCTGCTTGGCCTGATTTGCACATCGATCGATTGACCATTTCAACCCACATTTGGTTGCAAATGCCTGTCTCAAACGTAAGCAACATAGGAGTATTACATATGGCCGTATATATTCATGCATATATACACAATAGTGCATACGCATAGACACACACGATCGTAGTATAACTTTGCAAACAACCAAAGCTGCAAGTAAGATGGAGGCCAGCGGCGAGGTTTACAAGGCCAACAACGAGCACTTCGTCCTCGTCCACGGCGCCGGCCACGGCGGCTGGTGCTGGTTCAAGCTCGCGTGCCTGCTCCGGGGCTCCGGCCACCGCGTCTCCTGCATCGACCTCACCGGGCCGCCGGCAGCCTCGTCGACCCGGACGACGTCCGGTCGTTCGACGAGTACGACGCGCCGCTCACCGACTTCATGACCGCCTTGCCGGACGGCCACAAGGTGAGTGACCATTTGCCGGACGACCACAGTTTCGCATATATATGCAGAAACTAAACTGATGTACGCCTACCTTCCAAATACTAGTATTAGAAACTTGTGTCCATTAGTTCTGTTACCGGTTGATATTTCCAGTGTTACTGTTGCTTGTCAGGTAATTTTGGTAGGGCATAGTGCAGGAGGACTGAGCGTCACCCATGAGATGCATTTGTTCAGAGACAAGATCAAGCAAGCCATCTTCATAGCAGCAACCATGCTCCCGTTTGGGTACCAAACGGAACAAGATATAAAAGATGTGATTCATCACTTCCCCTATGCTTATTGCTTTGTTCAACTCTTATTTATATCTGGTAACAGAAAGTAAGTAGTATTGTAAGTATTCTCTGAAACATGGACTGGAACCAACAGGGGGCACCTGATTTATCCGAGTTTGGTGATGTGTACGACCTGAAATTCAGTCTGGGAGACGACCGCCCTCCAACGAGTGTGGCGCTGAGAGAGGAGTACCAGCGCACAATCCTGTATCAGCAAATGCTCCCATGAGGTTAATATAATGAACCATTTTTTCTTATTCATTTGTGGAAGCAAGATAAGTCTCAGCGAACGAACTCACCACCATGAACAACATTTCTGCAGGACTCCACACTTGCATCCATTCTGCTGCGCCTGTGGCCGGCCGCTCTGAGCACTGCCAGGTTCGGCCATGTCGATGACGGCGCCAAGAGTTCAGTAAACGCAGTGCGTCGGGTGTACATAAAGACAACCAATGACCACATGGTGAAGCCGGAGCAGCAGGAGGCGATGATCCGCCGGTGGCTGCCGAGCGAGGTGGTGGCGATGGACACTGACCAAAGCCCTTTCTTCTCTGAGCCGGAGCGTCTCTTCGAGCTGATCCTGAAGTCAATGTGATCTGTAAACGCTGGTGCAGCGTACTCATAGTCCCATTGGAGGCTCCACCTGTTCTGTTCTTTCAGTGGTGCTATATGTATGCAGTATGCCAATCAAGTTATTGTTTATTTATCCATAAATGGCTGTCAGCCCACCACCATAGGACATATATTCTGAAATGCAAATTTGATGAATACATGCATGTACCATGGTGAGAGCGAGTGATGATAAGTGCATGTAAGACCGCAAGGAGGAAAAAAAACATGAGGACAGAAGGCTAAATATATACCTATCAGTCACACACAAGGGAAAAGAGGAGAAAAACTAGCTGGTCCACACGTTATATCCTGATCATCTACCATATTAGGCAACTCTGCATGCCAGAAACGTAGACACCTGCTGTCATGAGACTCTCTATTTAGAATGGAAATCACTGGACGCCTTGTCGGTTTGACATTTCATTTGGACTGGCCATGAAAATGCAGCTCCCCTGCTGCATGTCCATCAAATAGTTAAACTTATTAGATTGGTAGGCAGAGGCCAGACTGATGGGAATGGCAGAGGAGCACTTTGTGCTTGTTCATGGTGAAGGGCATGGAGCCTGGTGCTGGTTCAAGCTGCGCTGGCTCCTTGAGGGCGCTGGGTACTGTGTTACATGCGTTGACCTTGCCGGAGGTGGCGTCGATCCTACTGATCCCAACACAATCCGGTCGTTCAAGCAGTATGACAAGCCGCTCATAGACCTCATTTCAACCTTGCCAGAGGAGGAGAAGGTACGTGCATTGTTCTTCCTTTTTGCCAACACATTGAATATGAGTAATGATATGTTGCCACAATTTGTAATATCAGTACTACGGATTGCAGTGTAAATTGCCATAGGCAAAATGTTTTATGCTATTTTGAATAAAAGGTGTATCATATTACACAAAAGTAAGTGGGACCTATTTCAATTGAATCATAAGCTGTGCTTAAGCTATGATCCTTGACACTGTATCTAGGATAAGTGGATAACATGCACCTGAGGAAATACCTTACAACAGTGCTGTACAACAAAATTTAGAAATTATGTGACTCCAGCAAACATACTTAAGGCAGCTAGCTAAGGAGCTATTTTAGAACAATGTTGAAAATTGGTGTGCCATGCTAACTCATTTCAGTCCAATTCCAGGTTATTCTAGTCGGACATGGTGCAGGAGGGCTGAGTGTGATCCATGCAATGCACGAATTCGTTGACAGGATCAGTCAATCATTTTTTGTGGCGGCTACAATGCTACCATTTGGATTTCAAGCTGATGAAGATAAGAAAGATGTAATGTTTTTAAGAATCTATTTGCTCTCTTCGTAAAGCATAGACCTCCTAGTAAATGACAAAAATATAAGCCATACACTACACATCAAACAAACATATACATATAGTGCAAACATTTAGGTTTTTATTATAAAAAGAGAAATGTAATAATTCATATGAGCACAGACCCACCTAGTTGCAGTAGCTACTAAACTGTATTTGATCAAAAGTAAGGTAATATGGTGGAAATGTCAACCAGGCACCGAGTTCTTTAAAAACTGACTTATTATCAGCATAGTCATATGCAGAGACACGAAATAGAAAGTTCAGGAAATTTGAGAAGAACTCTGAAACAATTATATGAACTTACCTTAGCTCGTGATGAATTTACTGTGATTAATCTTCTGTTATAATACAGTGTATGATTATTACATCCTTTTCATATTAACATGTAACAGGGATTACCAACTTTGCCTGAGAACGAGATTGAGTTGACACTTGGTGCAGGAGCAGATGATCCTCCGACAACCATTGCCTTGAGGCTAGAATTCCAGCGTGATCGACTATCACAACAAAGCCCTGAAGAGGTATTATATATTTATATTGTATGAAATGTGCCTTGGGAGAAACATTGAAGCAAGAATAGAAAACATAATCTCACCGCACATTGTAATATGTGGGGATGTGCTCACCAAAGCCACCCTCTTTACTAAACGACTGATTATGTAACAAAAATCAAAACATTGTATTAGCATAATTCATCGTAAAAGGATATTTATTTATTATTTCCCTTTCTATTTCATGAGCATTCATTTCCTGAACTAAACATGTGCTCCAATGAAAGGTGAATAATGATGCAGAGTTTACTTACATCCTAATTTTTATCTGGTACAGGAATCAGTACTTGCTTCAATGCTGATGCGTCCGTGGCCTGCAACAGCTATCAGTACAGCAAGCTTTGAAGGAGATGATGAGAGATTGAACCGAATCAAACGAATTTTCATAAAGACGGAGCGTGACCACATGCTGGATCCTCAACAGCAAGATTCCATGATCAAGAAGTGGCCACCCAGTGAGGTTTTGGTCATAGATACAGATCACAGTCCCTTCTTCTCTGCACCAGAACAGCTGTTTAATTTAATAGTCAAATCTCTATGATGCGCAAATGCAGAAAGCTACAGACTGGGGTTGCCCGAATTCTTGTAACACTACCCACAAACAATAATCACCACAAGATTTAGGACCTCAGATTTGTCAAACATCCTTCTCAGTGAATCTTCAAGGCATATCTGCAAAAATGGTTTAATGCTGCAAGACTGCAAGTAAAACATCGCTCAGCGCAAACACTTACCTTCAGTTTTTTTGAACAATTCACTCAAGTCAGAGCCTTTATAATTTCCATTCCAAAAATTCTTACATGTCATACAGAAAAATACGTAAAATATAGATGCTACTTTGGAAGCACTTTTAACTGCACCGGTGATTGATAACAATGTATAGTTTTGGCCAGTCTTTATTAATCTAACTGAGACCTTTAAAGAGTTATTATTTTTCTCTTTTGAGCAATTCAAGAATTCTTGTTTTCATAAAGTATAAAGTAAGCAAACTTCTGACATCCCTAAAAGTTCGAACAATAGATTTTCACTTCAGTAAGTTTCATAATAGATAATCACCTCATGACACATAAAGACTCAAACAACAATACGGGACGTGACAAAGAAATCACTTCATTGTATAAGGATATAGGTGGAATGCAATTCGGTAAGTGCATGACACAGGAAATTTCATTCCAAAGTTCAATATCTACCCTCTCATTTACATGAAAACACATTATTTTTCAGATCCAGAGGCCAGTACATATTATTGTCATAATCACACGTGCCTTACAATTTAAACACTAAACTTTCAACTTTCTGGGACATGTTTTTTGGCTTGCAAAAACTTAAAGCATGGACTGTGTCATATACTCTTATAAGTAGGGAGGCAACACATTTTCAAGATTCTAGACTCCTCGAGTGATCTGTAAGTAATTTTAATGTGGATGGTGATTTTGAAAAAAAGACTGCATAACCATCATCCATGTGCTCAGTGCTTTCAGGGAAAAGCTGCCAAACAAGGCAGCCTCCTCCAATCACTCCACTCTTCCAAAAGCTCAAAAAAGTACTGTAGACTGTCTCCATGAAAGCTTCGCGAAACTTATGGCCAAACTTTCCATGCTTAAGTGATACCCCAAACTCCCCGATCAGAATTGGCATCCCAAGCAAGTTGGCTGCATCATCAATATGCTGTTGCATCCAGGTTTTCACAAACTGGAGGTGACTGTCCTCTTCAGAGTGAGGCAACCTGGCAAAAGGATCTCACTCAGTCATGATAATCAACTCAATCTCATGAAGTGCCTAGATGAAGCATTTATAGCTGGTCAGCTACAGAACTCACAGTGGAAAGAGCATGTCTACATGAGGACTTACCAATTGTCAGAATAAATATGAACAGAAGCCAGATCAATTCCCAGTGCACGATGGTTCCTGATAAAATCCGTCCCAATAGTTCCAGAATAAGCATCTGGGTTCACATGCAGAAGTTCTGGAGTCGACGGACCATAAAACCCTTCAACGCCGATCTCTAAAAGGTGCACAGGGTCTATAGACTTCACATATGACACCATCTCTTCTATCCATGCCTACAAGAAACTCCAAGTGTTAAAACACGAAAAATAAAAGGAAACATAACTGTAGCTGTAACAAATAGAAAGCAAAGTAAGGACCTGCAATGTGTTGCCTGATGGATCTGAATGGCAGTGTGGCTCATTAATCAGCTCCCAGGCAAGAATCGTAGGGTCATCCATGTAGGCGACATTTGTGATTGTATTTTTTCTTGTCAAAACAGCCTAAGATATGAAAGAACGGTGAACAAACAAAAAAAAAGTGCCCTAAAAACAGATGTTGATAAGAATTAAGATCACGAAGCTATGAATATATTGAGACTCGCTTCTCCATTTTGAGCCATGCAAGCGGAACGTTTACCTTAACAAAAGCTTTGTAGTAGCTCTTGATTGTGGCATCAGAGAAGAAGGTGTCATCGAAAGTAAGATCCAGGCCAGCATCCTTTCCCCACCTTACATACTGTGCCTTACCTCCATAATCTTCCCAGTTATTACACAGTGACAGTATCAGCCTCATCTTATGGTTTCTTGCCTCGCTGATCACGAAATCTAATGCCTGTAACAAAATAAATGGAATTCTAAGCTTAGTTGTCACTTAATTAATTAGTAACTAGTACTACTGCACAGATATGAGTCTCTGTTTGAGAGATACAGGGAATGTAGTACAAACGCTGGACGATTGACAATAATAAATGATATGAAGACGAGAGGCCCATGCACCAAGCATTTCATCGAACAAGCGCCGCGCATGCTACAGGAATAGCGACAGGGCGCGCACCTGAAAGACCTCCTCGTCGTAGGAGAAGGGTTTGAGCTGCAGCGCGCGGTACCCGCCGTCGTTGAAGGCCCAGGTGCGGCACACGTTGAGCCCGGCGCGGGCAGCGTCCGCGAGGGCGGCGGTGACCGCGGGGCGCGTGGCGGGGTCGGCCGCGAAGTACATGAGCCAGTAGGTGTTGAAGCCGTGGACGACGAAGGGCCGCCCCGACGCCCACAGGTGCGGGCCCCGGCGCTCCACCGCCGCCCACTCGCCCTCGCCGGCGCCCGGCGGCATGGCGCGGGGGATGCAGCAGGAGGCCGCGAGGAGGAAGCAGCGGAGGAGCGACACGCGAGGCGTCGCTCGGAGCGGCGGCGCCGCCAGGCGAGGACACGTCGGGCTGTTCCACTCCCACGCCGATTCCATGGGTGGGTGACAGGTGGGTCCGGCCACGGTCAGGCCGGTCAACGCCCGCCCCAACGGCGGCATCTCGAGGCTTGCTCTTGTTTGGAGGCTGACACGTGGGACCTACAGCACAGCGGCAGAAAGAAGCCGCAACCGAACAAAAAAGCTATCGTTCTCGTCATTCATCAAGAGAGCCGCGACGGCGCGCATGGCGGCGACGGCGGCGGCGCTCCGGTGCTGCTTCCCCGGCTCCTCCGGTGTCGGAAGTGGCTTCGTCAAGCCCACCCCCTCCAGGCGAGGCTGGTGCGCAGCGGCCGTGGCGGCGCCGTCGCGGGAGGCGGAGCCGGTTTCGTCGCTGGGGCACCGCACCCGCGTCGACTTCCCCATCCTTCACCAGGTTTGTCGTGCTGCCTACGCCCGTTTTATCTGCCGCTTTGCTCGGGTTATATTACAGTTCAATCAATCTTAAGCCTTTGAGCTCAGTTAGTCTTCATTTGAGTTCCTGCTACTCAGACTCTGTGTGTGTGGCAGCTGCACATCGGTTCTGAACTTCTGATTGTTCAGAAGTTAGTAACTTTGGAGGTGAAAATAGAACCATGATTACGTTCTTAGAGTAACTCCAGCAGTTGGATGTTCAGAAGTTAGTAACTTTCGAGGTGAAAATACAACCATGCTTACATTCTTAGAGTAACTCCAGCAGTTGGATTTAGTAGCTTGTGAATTGCTACTACTATCATAAGGTTTTTCTTTTCCTTCTCGTTAGAGAATCAGTGCCATACCACGGGACACGGTGCGCAAAGTAGTCTTACTGTCTGTTGGATACTAGTAGCTTCTAGTAACATTTTAGTTAGGACTTAGGAGACTCTGATTTCATTTTTACTGTTGGAACTTGCAGGAATTCGATGGTGCCAAATTAGTTTACTTCGACAATGGTGCAACATCACAGAAACCCTGTAGTGTGATGAGAACATTAGATGAGTACTACCGATCGTACAATTCGAATGTTCATCGTGGTATTCATGCACTCAGGTAGTATATACAATTATATGTTATTTCTCCATGAAGTGTGTCTAAACTATAAATCCTTTTTTTCACTTCATTTTGTTAACGCTTTGTTGTTGATTTTGGTAAGCTCTTTCATGTGGATCTCAAATACCAAATTTTGATTCTATAGAAGTAAAACTATGTAGTGTTTAATGTTCTTGATCCTTGATTCTTCAGTAATATGCGCAAAATAATCAACTGAAACACTATCCAAAGAAAGCTAGATTAGTCGGTTCATGGTGTTCTTTGGCCAATGTGCATGAGCTCCTTCATCTGTTTGAGTTTTGGGTGTTTAAGCCGGTACCAATATATGTGTACACAGTACACATGTTGTAAGTTAACTGACATGCTGATTTCTTTGGCACCAGCGCGAAGGCTACTCATGCATATGAGGATGCAAGAAGAAAAGTTGCAAATTTTGTCAACGCAGCTGATAGCAGAGAGATTGTTTTCACTCGAAATGCTACTGAAGCTATCAATCTGGTAGCCTATTCATGGGGACTGTCTAACTTGAAAGAAGGAGATGAAGTGAGGCTTCTATCTCGTTCCTGCTGTTACATTATCGTTTACTGTACCTGCTGTTTATGATCCTAACTTTCTATATTGATTCATGCAACCGTAGAAGTTGTGCCTCTATCACTACTTTGGGTTTTGGCCTTATGCAAAAATAATAATTGTAACAACAAAAACAACAATAAATAAAATTTAAAAGTCCCACTCATTCCTTTGTAGTTTGTTTGTTAGTAAAGTGCCCATCTAATGACTGCTAGAGAACAATGCTGGTTTGTCGATCCCAAATTGTACCAAGTAGTATGACCTAGTACGTGTTCTTGGGAAACATGCAGTATTTTGTATATTCTTGATAAGAACCTTTTTTCCCCTATTTTCTTGGCCAGATTGTTCTTACAGTTGCGGAGCATCATAGTGCTATTGTTCCATGGCAATTTGTTTCCCAGAAGACTGGAGCTACCTTAAAGTATGTTGGATTGACTAGAGAAAATGTCCCAGATATTGAGCAGTTTAAAGGGCTTCTGTCAAGCAAGACAAAGATAGTTGTTGTTCATCATGTCGCAAATGTTCTAGGTAAGCTAATGCCTTATTTGAAATATTCTTAAAGGTCATGATAATTATACTGTAACTTATGGTCTTTGTGAAAAGCTATTAATATATTGGTATTAATGACATAATTGTTAATCAAATAGCTGTGTAGAACTTTATATGATAATTTGTAGTTTCTTTCGTACCCAATGAGGCTGAAAGTAAATATGCAACTGATGTTATTCCTATCAATTATCTTAAAACTACAATTTGAGCCGCATTCAACTACATTCCTTCATGGTTTCCAGGTTCCATGCTTCCTATCGAGGAGATTGTAACATGGTCAAACAGAGTTGGAGCTAAAGTCCTTGTAGATGCTTGCCAAAGTGTTCCCCATATGCCAGTTGATGTTCAGAAACTTGGCGCAGACTTTCTTGTCGCATCCTCTCATAAGGTTTTATCATAAAATTTCTGTTATAAATTAATTTCTAGTCATGTTGGAATACACAACAATTGACCTTCACAAATTATGGGCTGAACTTCTCAGATGTGTGGCCCTACAGGCGTTGGATTTTTGCATGGTAAATTTGAGATTTTGTCATCTATGGAGCCTTTCTTAGGTAAGATACTGCAAGGTGAATGAACTTGTTCACTCACTGTCAGAGGATAAAATCAGTAGCTAAATCTACAGCATTGGGTAAGCCTCAGTTTCCTGTTTGCATTTTACTTAGGCTTGTATTGATTTTGCTGCAGGTGGTGGCGAAATGATTGCAGATGTATTCCAAGACAAATCTACATACGCCGAGCCTCCCTCTAGGTGAGGAACTCATTGCTTTGATCTTTCAAGATCTGTCATTGGGTGCTATCATATGTTTTGAGGAAAGTCGTTACAGTGTATGTAGTATCTTAAGTGATAGAAAAGTTACTAGACAACAGGGCACACCTTTTACAAGTTAATGATCAAACATTGATTCTGCTTTTGTTTGCAGCTTTCTGATGTGGAATTTGACTATTTCCATCTTGATATGGCACACATTGAATATCCATGGTTAACCTGTACCCGAATTATTAACAGGCCACACATCACTCTTATTGGGGAAATCTGTATCCAGGATACTAATAGAATTGGATCTGTCAGTAGGACACTGTTAAATTTGCTTTTCTGTATGACCCCTGTCCCAGACAAAAGAGTGTGCTATAGACAAAATCGCAGAAATGCATAGACAAATTTCCCTGTTATAATGTTCTTCATTTATGTCTCCTATTGTTATTGTTTTCTTATAATGCTCTTGATTCATGTCTTACTATATGGTTTGGAAAGATTTGAGGCTGGAACTCCTGCAATTGGAGAAGCTATAGGATTGGGAGCAGCCATTGATTATTTATCATGCATCGGCATGGAGCAGATCCATGAATATGAGGTCAATATGACATCTATCTTGCTCCTATTGTGCTCCATAGAAAGAGCTATTCCTGTGATAGCATTCTCACTCCTGTTAATTTTTGCTGTCCAGAAAGAGTTGGGGACATATCTCTACGAAAGCCTTCTTTCTGTTCCAAATATTCAGATATATGGTCCAGCACCTTCCCAAACTGTTCACCGTGCTCCGCTGTGTTCCTTCAATATTGAGAATGTTCATCCTACAGATATTGCAGAAATTCTTGATCTGCAGGTATGCTCTAGTTGTGTACTTTTGTCAGTCTTGCTCTGAGCTCATTATTCAGACTGCATAACAGGACTTCTCAGATAACTTTATAACTCCACTCCGTTCCTGTTGCATATTACTGATCTTTCTATGATCTGCTCTTGCTCTTCTGCATTGCCTAGCTTTTAAATGTGATGGATAAGTCTCATGTGTGGCTGGTCTTTGTGGGGCTATGATGCTCACATGGTCATGGTCCTTGTGGCTGTTTTTCTGTTTTTAGGACAGCATCTTAGACTAGAGGACAGCATCTTAGAGGACAGCATCTTAGACTAGAGGACAGCATCTTAGCTAGGACAGCATATTAGCATATTAGACTAGCATCTTAGACTAGCATCTTGGCATATGCTTGGCTGGCTAGCAGCCTATAAATATGTAACCCCAACCCCTCAGGTTGGTATGGCATTTGTGTGAGCTTGTGTGAGAAATAGACAAGAAAATTGCCCCAACTCCTAGTGTCATCCTCTCTCGATGAGAGTAAGAATTCTCCTACTACCAAGAGTGAGAATTCAGCGACTAACAACTGGTATCGGAGCCGTATTATCCTGTAGCCTGAGCATCTCTTGCTCATCTTCTCTCCCAGCCCCACAACAGCCCCAGTTGTTGGCAGCAGCAGCTCCTCCGGCCGCTCCTGTTCACTCCTCTCCTAGCTCGTCTGAAGCAGCCCTCTCCCCACGCAGTAGCCCTCCGGTAGCGCGTCATGTCCGCAGGGCAGTCTCAGCGCTCGGTCGCCTCGAGCACGCGGCGTCGGCAGGAGGCCGAACTTGCCGCGGCAGAGGAACGCGAGCGAGCGGCGGCAGAGACCGCTGCGGCGGCGGCAAGGGCGTCGAGGCTGGCAGCGGCGGAGCTGGCAGCAGCCAGAGCGGAGGCGGAGGCAGCGGCGGCGGCGAATGCAGCGCGTGCGGCGGCAGCGGAGGTCGAGGCTCTGCGCGGCAGCATCGGCAGCTCCATTTCCGCTGACGACACCGCCGACGCGGACCTCGAGCTGCTAGGGAGGGAGGCAGCGCGAGCGCGGGCGGCGCAGTGGGCAGCCGCGCACGTCCACGAGCGTGGCGGTAGCCCAGACAGGCGCGGACGCGCCGGCGGCGCTCCTGGAGGAGGCGCGCACGGCGGTGGCGCTCCTGGGGCAGCCGTGCACGCCCACGAGCGCGGCGGCAGCCCAGACAGGCGCGGACGCGCCGGTGGCGCTCCCGGAGGAGGCGTGCACGGCAACGATGGCGGACGGGTCGATGGAGAGCGCGGCCTTCACAGGCAGCGTGGCTCTCTCTCCCCGGATCGGTACCGACGGGTCGATGGAGAGCGCGGCCTTCACAGGCAGCGTGGCTCTCTCTCCCCGGATCGGTACCGTGGTTACCACGGGCTCCAGGCTGTTGTCAGGGACGTCGGTCCCGGTGGTGGGTGGCCTACCCTCACCAAGACCAACTACGTCGAGTGGGCTGCGGTGATGAGGGTAAAGCTCCAGGTGCGGCACATGTGGGAGGCAGTCCGGTATGGCGACGTCGACTACGACCTAGATCGACGGGCGCTGGATGCTCTCATCGCTGCAGTCCCGCCCGAGATGCAGTTCTCGCTTACCAGCAAGCGGACTGCCAAGGAGGCTTGGGACGCCATCGCTGCGGCACGCATCGGCAGCGACCGCGCCCGCAAGTCCACACTGCAGGCACTTCGCAAGGAGTGGGAGAACCTGGCCTTCAAGCCAGGTGAGGACGTTGATGACTTTGCTCTCCGTCTCAACACTCTGTTGCAGAAGATGGTGCAGTTCGGCGACGACACTTACGGCGAGGAGAGAGCTGTCGAAAAGCTCTTCCGCTGCGTCCCTGAGAAGTACAAGCAGATGGCTCGCTCGATCGAGTCTCTGCTGGATCTTTCCACGATGTCGATCGAGGAGGCGATAGGTCGCCTCAAGGTCGTCGACAGCGATGAGCCACAGTCCCTCTCGGGGCCCATCACCACTGGCGGGAAGCTCCTCCTCACTCGGGAGCAGTGGCTTGCCAGCCAAGGTGACCGGAGGAAGGGGGAGCCTTCTTCCGCGACAGGCGGCCGCAAGCGTGGCAAGCCACGCAAGGCGCGCAGAGACGCCCAGGCCGGGGCGCGAGGACGTGCCGAGGGTGATGCCCGCGGAGGCGCCCAGGGCGGCGCCGCCGGCAGGCACAAGCCGGCACGAGACGACGCCTGCCGCAACTGCGGCCAGCTTGGCCATTGGGCCAAGGACTGTCGACAGCCACGACGCGGCCAGGCCCACGTCGCACAGGCGGAGGAGGAGGAGCCGGCTCTGTTCATGGCACATGCCAGCATCGAGCTACCTCCAGCGGCACCGGCCGCAGCGGCTCTCCTCCACCTTGACGAGCCAAAAGCACACGCCCTCCTCGGCAATAGCTCCGGCAACGACAAGACTGACGGGTGGTGCCTCGACACCGGCGCCACCCATCACATGACCGGTCGACGGGAGTTCTTCACCGAGCTTGACTCTAGCGTCCGAGGCTCCGTCAAGTTTGGGGATGCCTCCGGCGTGGAGATCAAGGGCGTCGGCTCCATCATCACCGCCGTGTCTGGTGAGCACAGGCTGCTCACCGGAGTCTACTACATCCCCGCGTTGAGGAACTCCATCATCAGCTTGGGACAGCTGGATGAGAACGGTTCGCGCGTGGTGGTTGAGGACGGAGTCATGAGGATTTGGGATCGTCGTCGTCGCCTTCTTGCCAAGGTATCCAGAAGCGCAAATCGACTCTACGTCCTTAACGTGCAGGTGGCACAACCCCTCTGTCTCGCTGCTCGTCGGGACGATGAGGCGTGGCAGTGGCACGAGCGTTTCGGGCACCTTCACTTTGAGGCCCTAAAGCGGCTCAGTGCCACGGAGATGGTGCGAGGCCTGCCGTGCCTCGACCATGTGGAGCAGCTCTGCGACGTCTGCGTGTTGACGAAGCAGAGGCGACTCCCTTTTCCCCAGCGGGCGAGCTTTCGAGCCAAGGAGAGGCTCGAGCTCGTGCACGGGGACTTGTGTGGCCCGGTGACACTGGCCACACCAGGAGGACGACACTACTTCCTGCTGCTCGTCGATGACCTCTCCCGCTACATGTGGGTGATGGTCCTCGGCAGCAAGGGAGAGGCTGTGGACGCCATCAGACGCGCGCAGGCTGCTACGGAGGCGGAGTACGGCCGCAAGCTGCGCGTGCTACGCACCGACAACGGCGGCGAATTCACGGCGGCTGAATTCGCGTCGTACTGCGCTGACGAGGGCATTCAGCGCCACTACTCCGCGCCGTACAGCCCGCAGCAGAACGGCGTCGTCGAGCGGCGCAACCAGACGGTTGTGGGGATGGCTCGGGCCCTCCTCAAGCAGAGGGGGATGCTGGCTGTCTTCTGGGGAGAGGCGGTGGTGACGGCCGTCTACATCCTCAACCGCTCGCCTACCAAGGCGCTCGACGGCAGGACGCCGTACGAGGCTTGGCATGGGCGCAAGCCGGCGGTCTCCCACTTGCGGGTCTTCGGCTGCCTCGCGTTCGCCAAGGAGCTTGGCCACATCAGCAAGCTCGACGACAGGAGCACTCCGGGAGTGTTTATCGGCTACGCGGAGGGCTCGAAGGCCTACCGCATCCTCGACCCGAAGACACAGCGTGTGCGCACGGCGCGCGACGTTGTGTTCGACGAAGGGCGAGGATGGGCGTGGGACAAGGCAGTGGACGACGGCTCGGCTCCGACGTACGACGACTTCACTGTCGAGTACGTCCACTTCGAGGGAGCTGGGGGAGTAGGTAGTTCTTCTTCGGCGAGCGCGTCCACCCCCGTCTCCGAGCCTCCACCGACCATGGCACCTGCTACTCCGACAGCACCACGCTCTCCAGCCAAGACCTCGGCTGCGATGAGCTCTTCGCCGGCTCCACCACAGCCGGCAACGCCACGCACTCCAGCACCGACAGGCACCACTCCGGGCACGTCTACTCCACCACTAGCTCGTGTCGAGCACGGCCCGGTTGAGCTCGCTACTCCGCTCTCTCACGACGAGGAGCGCGTCGACGCGTACCACGACGGCGAGCCATTGCGGTACCGTACGGTGGAGAACCTTCTCGGCGACCAGCCGGTGCCGGGACCGGTGCCTCACGACCTGGAGGCGCAGTTGCACCTTGCGTGTGACGACGGCGAGCCTCGGTCGTTTGCAGAGGCCGAGAGACACGCGGCATGGCGCGCCGCGATGCAGTTGGAGATGGATGCGGTTGAGAAGAACCGCACCTGGGAGCTTGCTGATCTTCCTCGTGGTCACCGCGCGATCACCCTTAAGTGGGTGTACAAGTTGAAGAGGGATGAAGCCGGCGCCATCGTCAAGCACAAGGCTCGCTTGGTGGCACGAGGTTTCGTGCAGCAGGAGGGGGTCGACTTCGACGACGCCTTTGCTCCCGTGGCACGGATGGAGTCCGTGCGACTCCTCCTTGCGCTAGCTGCCCAGGAGGGCTGGCGTATTCATCACATGGACGTCAAGTCGGCGTTCCTTAACGGCGACTTGAAGGAGGAGGTCTACGTGCACCAGCCGCCGGGATTTGCGATCCCCGGCAAGGAGGGCAAGGTGCTCCGCCTGCGCAAGGCCCTCTATGGCTTGCGGCAGGCACCGAGGGCGTGGAATGCCAAGCTGGATTCCACGCTAAAGGGGATGGGTTTCGAGCAAAGCCCGCACGAGGCGGCCATCTACCGACGGGGCAATGGAGGTAATGCCCTGCTGGTGGGTGTCTACGTCGACGACTTGGTGATCACCAGCACCAAGGATGCGGAGGTGGCGGCATTCAAGGAAGAGATGAAGGCCACCTTCCAGATGAGTGACCTGGAGCCTCTCTCCTTCTACCTGGGAATCGAGGTACACCAGGATGACTCTGGGATCACGCTTCGACAGACCGCCTACGCCAAGCGCGTCGTTGAGCTAGCTGGGCTCACCGACTGCAACCCAGCTCTCACTCCGATGGAGGAGAGGCTGAAGCTGAGCCGCGACAGCACGACGGAGGAGGTGGACGCTACGCAGTACCGGCGTCTTGTGGGGAGCCTTCGCTACCTCGCCCACACACGGCCGGACTTGGCATTCTCCGTCGGCTACGTTAGTCGGTTCATGCAGCGACCGACGACGGAGCACCAGCAGGCTGTGAAGAGGATCATCCGCTACGTTGCGGGGACTCTCGACCACGGCCTCTACTACCCGAGGTGTCCTGGGGCGGCACACTTCGTCGGGTACAGCGACAGCGACCACGCCGGCGACATCGACACCAGCAAGAGCACGAGCGGGATCCTCTTCTTCCTCGGCAAGTGCCTCGTTAGCAGCAGGTGGTGGCCCTGTCCAGCTGCGAGGCCGAGTACATAGCGGCCTCCACCGCTTCGACTCAGGCGCTCTGGCTCGCTCGACTGCTTGGTGATCTCCTCGGCGGAGACACTAGAGCGGTGGAGCTCAGGGTGGACAGCAAGTCCGCTCTGGCCCTGGCAAAGAACCCCGTGTTCCACGAACGCAGCAAGCACATCCGGGTGAGGTACCACTTCATCCGAGGCTGTTTGGAGGAAGGGAGCATCAAGGCGAGCTACATCAACACCAAGGACCAGCTTACGGACCTGTTCACCAAGCCCCTTGGAAGGATCAAGTTCCTTGAGCTCTGCTCCAGGACCGGGATGGTTCAACTCTCCCACAAGACGACGCACAAGACTTAGAGGGAGAATGATGGATAAGTCTCATGTGTGGCTGGTCTTTGTGGGGCTATGATGCTCACATGGTCATGGTCCTTGTGGCTGTTTTTTTGTTTTTAGGACAACATCTTAGACTAGAGGACAGCATCTTAGAGGACAGCATCTTAGACTAGAGGACAACATCTTAGCTAGGACAGCATATTAGCATCTTAGACTAGCATCTTAGACTAGCATCTTGGCATATGCTTGGCTGGCTAGCAGCCTATAAATATGTAACCCCAACCCCTCAGGTTGGTATGGCATTTGTGTGAGCTTGTGTGAGAAATAGATAAGAAAATTGTCCCAACTCCTAGTGTCATCCTCTCTCGATGAGAGTAAGAATTCTTCTACTACCAAGAATGAGAATTCAGCGACTAACAAAATGTAATTCGAGAGTAGATAAAATTTTAGACATTCTAAATCGATCACAAGGAGAAATTGCAACTTTCAGCATCCAGCGGTGGCTTTAATTTGTTCTTACAATTTATTTTCTTTACTGACACAGTTGATGCTGTGATGGTAGTTGGTTCTTACATTCGCATATTCTATGCAATGATCTGTGTATCAGATGATAAATTGATGGCCTTCCACCACCTATATAGTTTTGTTGTGGCTTAATTGTATATGTAACAAGCTACAGGGCACGGACACACCGCTTCTGCTCACAAAACGCCACGCAGCGTACACATGTATCGCCCCTGTCTCCCCCTTCGACTATAAAAGGGAGTGACCGGGGCCATTTCTAGACACGCACAGACGAACTCACAAAACACAGACGCACAGAGTGGCGAAGCTAGAGCGAATCAAAGGGTGGTGCGCTTGTTAGATAGATACTTGAATTTGGGTTGCAAACATGGTAAAAATTTGAATATAGTATTGGATTTTCGTTTTTCTATGGGTGCAGCCGCACCCACAACCCATGACGTAGCTTCGCCGCTGGACGCACACACAGGCGGAGACATCACTCAGACAGACACACGCGCAAGCAATGCGCAACACTCTGTAATACGCACGCTCCCTCACTGCAAGAGATCAACATCTCAAGCAATCCACACCGCTCCACGTAGAGATCTGGGACTAGCTCACTCTCTCGCCCAGCTTGTAAACCCCTACTACAAGCACCTCGGTGCAAGGAATACAAGATCGCTCCCTCAGACTGGACGTAGGGCACCTATTGCCTGAACCAGTATAAACCATGTGTCTCTTTGCATCACCCTCCGGGATTAGGGACACGCAGTACACTTTCACTAGTTGGTTGAGGGCTCGCCGGTCCAAAAACACCGACACTAGTATACGTAACCCTGCCGTTGGGTTTAAAACATCGGAAAAGAGTCTCTCATCTCCCATTCCTCTTCCTCCATTTCCCATTCCCCTCCAAACACGGGATAAGATTATCTCCTGTATTTCCCATTTCCCTGATCGGTTCCCTGTCCCACCCCACCTCTCATTCCCCTAATCCAAACGCCACCTCGGTGATGATGACGCAGCAGAATCATCCTGATATCACTAGCAGGGAACCCCGCGCTTTGCGCGGGTAATAGTGGGGAAAAAATATTTGTATTGTGTCCAAAAAAAAAAGGGAAAAACAGGGTGGTACTGTTCCTTAACGGGTAAATGCTGTTCATAGCACCCGTTACTGTTCCAAAACCCGGTTTCTGTTTACGAAAACCCGTTACTGTTCAGCAGGGAAAACACATCGCGCGTTGACTGTGCCGGTAACAGTGTTCTGTGAGAGGAGACGGAGTTTTTGGATTGCACGCTTATTATACTATTGTATAGATTCAACTATTAGAGCTTAAAACTTTATACACTTTTTTATTTGAAATCTGTTGCAACGAACGAGCAATCACCTGTCATACCATGTTGTTTGTCTCTGATTTCGTGTTGTCTGGTTGACTTGCCCTGAAATAACTGTTACCAAAACTAAATGGTTCCAGTAAATGATTTAGTGGTATGATGCTTCTGCTTATTCCATGAAACGAATCTTCATCAGCACTGGTAATTCATTATTGATTTGCTGACCCTTTTGTTTCAGCACGGCGTAGCAATTCGATCAGGCCATCATTGTGCACAGATTTTGCATAGGACCCTTGGTATCACTGCAAGTGCTCGTGCAAGTCTTCACTTCTACAATACGAAAGATGAGGTGGATACCTTCATCAATGCACTTAAATCCACTATTGATTTCCTCACGACTCGATACTAGTGTGGTTTGATTAGTACTCCTAAGTTCTCCCCTTCTGGCAGTTTCATCACTCTCATTTGAGCTGTTGTACAAAAAAAAGTATACATATATTTGGTACAAAGGAAACATCCAGAGTGTACATCTTCTCAAACTGTTCTTCCTTATTTGTCTGTTCTTGTTAAACGAAGTTCAGAATGCAGAGAGTGCAAACGACCATTTTAACCAGTATACCGCATCCACATGAGAAGTCCTAGGTCACTGTTATGCAGCAGAATTCTGTGTTATATTGTGTCCTGCACTGCACATGACTCTAACAACTTGCCGTGAAGTATATCCAGCTGAGGTTTGCATGGCAAATTATTTCAGCTTGTTCTGGATGTGCGATCCTGGTTTTAGCAGCCTGTTTTGTACATACTCCATATTACTTACATCACATACGGTGCAGAGCCGTTTGCTGTTGCTTTATGTATTAGTATAGTAAGATGGAAGTTTTGTTCAATTAGCTATTTGGTGTTGCAACTCGGAGTCCATACAGGCAACACTAAGTCCACTGTTTACACAACAGACAGACCATAGTGCTCTAGTGCTGCATCTTCCTTTTGCTTGGGTTCCATGCTTGCACTGAATCATTAGGTGTCGCTTTTCACATGCCTGGGCTGGGTTTGAGCATATTAGGACAAGCCAACCTCTCCACCGGTGCTAGCTTTTAGCAATGTCTTATAGTATGATTAGGCTCACATGACACTCTCACATGATCTTAGAATATGTGTATGAGTTTAGCTTTTGATCTCTCTCTTCTATTAAAATATGAAAAAAAAAATGCTTAGAGCTGCTGGCTTATGAGTCGCCACTGCTGGTGCCCTCGTGAATTCATCACCAACGCTAAAACAAGTGCAAGCAGATGATGCACAAGTGTAGGTGTAGCGGGGTTCTGGGGAGGCAGGATTGGGCAATTTGGGTTGGGTTCCCTATAATGTTGTGACCTGCAGCTGCTGTACTACAGCGTCCAGCGTGTCGAAAACGAACAGCATACAGGAAGATGAGGCGACAGTGAACTGTTGGCACAATGATTTGTACTACTACTAATCTGACTCTGTCAGTGGTGATGTGTACAGCTAACTTGGGCCTTGATTAGATCACCTCCAAATTCTAAGTTTTTTTACTCTCTCTCCATCATATCAATTTTTAGCCGCTTGTATGGAGCATTAAATGTAGGTAAAAAAATAAGTAATTACACAGTTTAGTTGAAAATCACGAGATGAATCTTTTGAGCTTAGTTGGTCTACGATTGGACAATATTTACTAAATAAGACGAAAGTGCTACTATTCATCGGATTGAAATTTTTTGCAATTTAAACGTGCCCTTGAGGTTATTGCTACCTCGGTGAACATAGCTAATTCTGCGAGCTGACATCTAGAAATTGGCACGCTTGTATTCGCGATCTCTGGTGTGAGATCCAGTGTCCAGTTGAGGGGAGGGGAGCGGGGAGGGGCCGCTGGCTGCCGGTCCGGAGGGAGCCCTGTGCAGGCTGCCGGTCCGGACGAGGGAGGCGACAGCGGAGAGGAGAGCTGGCGCTGGATCTGGCCCCGGAGGGGATGAAGGAGGGAGGCGGGGTGGGAAGAGCTAGGCAGCGGCGGGGAGGGAAGCCGGCGTCGTGAGCGCGCACAGGTTGGGAGGGAGAGGAAAAGCGCTTGCGATTTCCAAATCGCAGCCCTTCGCGCTTTTCCAATCGCCGTTGCGGGAAGGAAAGCGAACGCGGACGCCACGTTTGCGATGGATGCCGTCGCGAGCCGTTTGGCGGGCGTATCCGGCTTCTCCCATCGCGAACGAGCGTATGAGCACAAACAAACAGGGCCTTAAACTGATCACTGAAGATGAAAGAACTGACCAGTGTTGGACACTGACGACTGATAAAAGGCATTTTGCTGAATTACTGAATTTATTTATACTATTTACACCCATCTTTTTGTTTGCCAAGGCAAATGATCCGACGACAGATCAATCGTCATACAAAAGCTGTTGCATTGCACTGACCTATCGAATTTCATCATTGGAGATAAATTTATAATAATTGCATTTCAGCATGATTTCTCATACTAGCCAGAAACAATGCGCTCTCAAAACAACTCGTCAGATAATCAAAACTGAATTGCTCACTCACTGACCGCTCACCGGTCACCGCCGCGCAAACAAAAACAAGATTTTTGATCTCTGGATTTCATTTCGATTCCAACTATACTATAAACAGAAAATTCTCACCGGCGTCCCGTCCCATTTTCAGAGGGCAAAATTGGTGGGTCAGAGAGGCAGGTCGAAGAGGTGGTCGAGGTCACCCAGATCGCCGAACTCCTCCTCCCACTGGCCCCGCTTCGCCGCCGCGGGGGGCAGGCCGAAGTCCAAGAGCTCCTGCGGGCCGCCCTCCCCGAACCACGACGGCGGTGGCGGCGGCACCCCGGTGACCTCGTCGTCGCCGCCAGCGCCAGCGTCGACCACCGTGGACGCCGAGGAGGTCTCGGCCTCAGGTGCCGGGGACGGAGCGGGAGGAGCGGCGAGGGCAGGCGCCGGCGCGACGGCGGCGGGGGAGGAGGGGAAGTTGGTGACGGCGTGGCGGCCGCGGATGCGGAGCGCGGCGGCGTCGTAGACGGCGGCGGCCTCCTCGGCGGTGTCGAAGGTGCCGAGCCAGCGGCGCTTCCCCGCGAGCCCCGGGTCGCGGATCTCCGCCGCGTACTTGCCCCACGGCCGCCGCCGCACGCCGCGGAACGGCCGGTCGCCAAGGCGGTTCCTTTTCGGGGCGGGGGCGGGGGACGAGGGGAGCGGCTGGCCGATCTGGTGGAGGAGGCGGTGGCATTCGTCGGAATCAGAATCGGTGGCGTCGGAATCGGCGAAGCGGACGCGGACCACGCGGCCCCCGGCGGCGTGGCGCGGGCGGAGGTGGTGGTGCGTGTCGTCCATGGCGAGATCGCGCGGGTGGTGGGGGGAGCGGATCAATGGGTGGGTGCGGATCGGAGGAGCGCGTGGTTTTGGGAGGGTTTTAGGGAGAAGAGTGGGGAAAGGAGAGGAGACGAAAGAGGACGACGGACGCTGTGTACAGACGAAGGGGAAGAGAATCCGTTTGGCACGGGGGCATTTCTGGTAGTCCGTCTATCCACTGATGGCCCGTGGTTCCCGTTGCAAGTCCGGCCCCTCGTGTCAGGGACTTGGTGCGGTGCGGAGCAGGTGAGGTGAGGAGAGCGACCGACTGGAGTAGAGGCTTGTGCCACGTCAGCCATGCTCTTTTACGACTTTTTTTTTTTGAAGCATGCTCTTTTACGACTTTTTGTTCAACAGAAAATTCTGTGTATGACACCACAAAAACTCTCTTTTTTTCTATTTAGCACCTAAATTCAAAATCTTTTTTTTTATATATGTCATATATTTTATCTTTTCTTTCCTATACTCCCTCCATCCTAAAATACAAGGAATCGAAGACATTTTCAATCAAACAAAATAAAGAGCTTGGCAAAATACCGCATTACCCCCTCACTAATTAGGAGAGTGTGAGTAGTTCGGTTATTGCTTTCCTAGTTTAAAAGGAATATTTACATGGTATTATTTCTTGCCAAGAATTAGAAGGGAAGATAAGTTGTACTTAAAAGGAAAGGGGTGCTCGGTTAATAAAGATAGAGAGAGGAGCTGAGGACCTAGAATATCTTATGCTTTTGTACCGATTTTAAACCCTTGGTTCCTTATATTTCAGTATGGAAGGAAGGGAGTAGCTGACACTTAGGTGATTTCGGGTCTCTAACTGAGATAAAAACGGACGGAAACAACATGGAAACCTCTCTCCTGTTTCCTTTTCTATATCTTTTTTTACGAAAGCAGGGTTGGGTTCAAAAAGCTAGGATCGAAAACAGAATCGGGATATGCGGACATCTGAAAAAATAAACAAATACGGACGAAGAGCCAGAAAATTAAATTAAGATCACATAATCTAATATTCTCAAGTATACATGTATAAAGTCACACAATATTATACACATATAACGATCGATCTAATATTCACTTGCATGTCATGTGTGTTAACATGTTACATGCATATTTGATGATTAATAAGTGTATTAACATAAATCAAGGACACGTGATTGTTACGCACATCAAGCATAGATTGAAAAAGGGATACAGGTCCATCCCGTATTAAAACGAGATCCCAAATAAAAGAGACCGAAAACACCATCTTCTATTTTCACAAATACGAAAACGTAATCACACAAATACAAGGACGAGTTTTTCCAGTTTTCATCCCTACCTCTAACGATGTTAAGTCTAATCTAAGGCAAAAAAGACATGTTTGCCCCTCCATTGGTTTTGAGTCATGCCTCTCTGTTTCCTTGCTGCGTCAATAACATCCGTTATACAATAAGTCAATTTGACAACATGCAGCATTACAAATAAGGCAAACCTGTATGGCTGATGATTTCTGCGGCTGATAAGCTAGCTGATACTGTTTTGTCGTGAAAGAAAAACATTGTACCATTGTTGATAAGCCGAGCTGATAAGTTCGAGCGAACATGACTGCTATTACACACGCATATATTCTCATTAACTTTCTTCACCGATAAGTTAGTAGTACAATCACACAAGCTGCTATTACACAGCTAGCAGAGATTAGAGCATCTCCAAGAATTTGCTATCTCAACTTGGCATCCATATAATTTTGGCAAAACAAGAAACAATAGCCTCCAACAGTTTGGCAAAACAACTTGGCATCAATAGCAACTTGGCAAATCTTCCCTCCGCGCGCGCGTATACGGCTTGGCATCCGGGGCTCTTCGTTTCTTAGCGGGGCTCTTCGTTCGCTTAGCGGGCCTCTTCGTTTTGTTAACGGGTTTTTTTATTTTACCAAGTCAAAAATGCCAAACTCTTGGAGATGGATTGTTTTTTTACTTGACATATAATTTTGGGAGTTGGCAAATCACAAGATTTGCCAAGTAAATTGAAGATGCTCTTAGGTGAATGGGCTTACACATCCAGGAAAAACCTGATAGCCATCTTTTGTTTGTCATGGTTTTCAAAACCCCCGATGAGTGAATTCAGCGAAAAGGAAAAAAATGCAAACCTCTCACCTCCTGATTGGTTATGAATTAATTAATTATTAACCAACAATCAGTACGTGCACCAACACCTCCGAGTTTGCATGCTTGGTCTGCAACACCAAGATGGCAAGATCAAATAAGTATTGATCACTCATCGCCGACGCCGGGCCGAATCAGCGAGCAAAAGCGAACGAAATCGACGGCGAGGAACAAGGAAAATAGAGGTAGCTTACGAGGTTGAGCGCGAGGGCCGAATCTGCCACGCGAGCTGGTCGGCCTTGTTGCCAGGTGCCTGAGCGGCAGTCCTCGCCCTACAGGCCCCCGCCTTGTGTGAAGTACCGGAGCGTTGCCGGGCTTGCCCCCCCCCCCCCCCCCCCCCCCCCCCCGACTTCGCTCCGCCCAGGCCTTGCACGCGTTGTGTGGCCTGAGCGAGCCTTCGACGCGCCGGTCGCCACCGAGGCGTGCCATGGCTGGAACGCGCTCTGAGAAAGCCACGTCTGACCACCACACGGCGTGACATGACAATGAAGAAAGTTCATGGCGACCATGCCCCACTTCTATGTATGGAATGGAATAGAAGAAGAGATGATCGGATCGCTGCCGGCTACCCTGTTCGGCCGGTGGTTTTCCTGGTTTATTGCGGCTTATTCAACAGTGTTATGTGACAGAGAATAAACTTAAAAGCCGGCTGAAACCATGGATGAGATCATGCCGATTGATTTGTCGTTCTTGTATGCCATGTTGTCACCAGAAACGATCCTGACTTTGGACAACACATGAAGGTCGCTATACTTGATCTACCAATAATTGTCCTATGAGAGCCCGAACTAATCTAAAATCTCTGCACCCAAGGGGATTATCAACAACCGCCGGAGTAAGTAGCTTATTAATTCAAGTTATAACAGGAAGTTTTATATGCATCAACATTCAGTTATTAAAATTAATACTCTCTCCATCCACAAAAAGAATGCAATTATGGGATCCGTATCGATCAAACTAGCTCATCTTTGACCAAATTTATAGTAAATAATAATATTAGCATTTATGTCTCCAAATAAATTTAGTATGAAAATATATTCTAGAACAAGTCTAATGGTACTTATTTTGTATAATAAATGTTAGTACTTTTTTTTATATAAGTTTAGTCAAAGTTCAAACTATCTGACTTCTCAAAAAGCGAGAATTGCATTCTTTTGTGGACGGATGAAGTATATAGTATTTAATAGTTATTGATATTTGTAGAGGAGAGCAACTCAAGCGACACTACTACAGTTTTTCGCAGTAGAGGCGGCTGGAAAGCCACTATAGAGATGGTTCTCCTAGCCGCCTCTACTTTTCTGCCTCTATAAATAAACGATTTATACGGGCGGGCACCCAGCCGCCTCTAGCAATGTATTTTTATAGAGGTGGATCTTCCTCCGTCGCTACAAATTTATTTTGCGGAAACGGCTGAGATCTAGAGCCACCTCTACAAATAAGTTTTATAGGCCTCTGTTTTCATTTCTGACATACCACTATTCCAAAACATACACACAACTAAAAGATTCAATTCCAGATACATACACATAGATAAACTACACATAACTAGTAAATAGATGGCATGATATATATATATATAGGTTCCAAGCATGCATCCTTTCTCATGCATGCAGCCACTTCCGAGTACCAAGTTTCAGACACTACTACATCATGCATGCACCAACCACTATATATATATATATATATATATATATATATATATATATATATATATATATATATATATATATATATATATATATATATATATATATATATATAGCTCTCATCTATATATAGGTTCCAAGCATACCATACATCCTTTCTCATGCATGCAGCCACTTCCGAGTACTAAGTTTCAGACACTACTACATCATGCATGCACCAACCACTACATCATGCGCGCAGCCACCACTGTACAAGCAAAACTTCTTCTCTTCCTCCCAGTCGTCAATGATCTGGATGTAGAGCTTGTCATGACGCTTCATTGCCTTGCAGTTCCTATCAAAGAGGTCGTTAATGTCGTCCCTCGCCAACATGAGCCTCCAGCAGATGTCTCGCAAGCCATCGTCGTCCTCTTCAGACTCCTTTTAGGATCCTCCTCTTCCTCGGTTTTCTCCTCCTCACTCAGCAGATACCTTCATTACAGAAGTATGTGGTCAAAAACATATTTCATTCCAAGCAGCCAATACACATAGATGTAGGACTATCAACAAATTTCAATTAATTTACAGCAAGTTATCATCAAGTTTCAGTTAATTTATAACAAGTTATCATAAAGTTTGAGTTCAGTTTTCACCAGTATTCAAGTTAACCAACATCTTTAGTGGACTGTGAACCTAGAAAACTGTGAAAATGTACACTCAAAATGCACATAGACCAGGAAGTTCAAGAAACTTTGAAAATGTAGAACCAATGCAACTATATAGGAAACTCTATAGGCAGTCCTAAGATACATGAATCAAACTGAAAGAGGACTAAGAACTAATTGCTTGTGGCCTTAGACAAATGAAGAAGGACAACTTGAAAAAGAAATCATAGTTGGCACTAGTCACAAAAGCCTAATATAACAAAATGCTAAGAAAGGGTACTTAGCAAGTTACGGCAAGTTATTATCAAATTTCAGGTAAGCCATAGCAAGTTTTGGGAAAGAGGTGGCTCAATATGAGAACAGGCTCAATATGAGAAGGGGAGAACATGATAGCTAGTGTCACCTCATCCATACGAATATATCATCACAACATATCAATTTATCATCAAATAACAGTTAAGTCTTAGCTCACTATGCCAGAAAACCTTATCAGTGACGCGTGTAGAGGGTCATCAGTGATGCGTAAAACACGCGTCACTATTCTTGCGTCTGTGATAAGGGCACATTAGTGACGCGTAAAAACGCGTCACTGATAGAAAACTATCCGTGATGCATATTTAGAACACGAGTCACTAATAACGCGAACATGCGTCACCGATAACTGTAAGACGCGTCACTGATAAGGAAATAGAGTGACGCTTATTCAGAACACGCGTCACTGAAAACGGGAACACGCGTCACTGATAAATCCATATCAGCGACACGCTGTGGGAACCCGCGTCACTAATAAGTCTATATCAGCGACACGTTGTGGTAACACACGTCACGAATAAGGATATATGAGTGACACATACTAAGAATATGCGTCACTGATTTGCGTCACTGATAATTTGATATCAGTGACTCATGTCTGTCTAATGTGTCACTGATAGCATATAACAAATGTACACATTGCTCATCAGAACCCCACATCGTTCACAGAACAAGTCATCAATATGTAACATGTTCACACGAGATAGACATCAAGTTCAACAGATTGACATTTATATCAAATGTTCACAACTTGTTCAAAATCCATCACAACTTGTTCGAAATCCATCTAAACATTGGGCTTAATTTATTTAGTCACACACTACATCACTGGACTCACACTGATAATGGCAAACACACATCACTGGTCATGATGGAACTCTCCTTTCTTCTCGATGACTTGTTCCACTAAGAACCTGGCTAGCTTTTCTCTAATCATGAGCATATTGATGGGCGTCGTCAACACTTCAAATTCCTGTGTCAAGATAGAACTTTGGTAAAAAAGAAAACATGGTACAGTACAATGTACAGGACAATATAGACAATCAATGTAAAAAATCACAGTTGCTAAGCTTGATGCAAACAATCAAGGGACATAGGAACATCCGCAGATGTGGAAATTCATTAGCAAGCAGATGGTGTTGAGCCTATGTCTATCACTGAGTAAAATATATAGGCAGCGTAAAGCATCGAGCATTCGAGCTTATGACTAAAGTAGTACTGTGCATGTTTCCACTGAAAAGAAACTGCAGAGTTTTCTTCTACATCAAGGGAATAGCCTACAAATGTAGTGAAATCGCATTAAGGTTTGAAATACAACTGTTACTTGAGACTTTTTTCTGGACACGCAGGACTGTTTCCTTGAGACTGATTTGAAGACAGAATGCTGAGGCCACACAAACTTTTTCATCAAGACTATGAGCAATCGGCTAGTGCCACTATTACCGAATAATGATACTCAAATTGAAACACAAACTGGCCACTGCGACAATGGCCACACTATATCCGAGTGCTAGGAAACAAATAAGCAATCAGAGAAAATAATCTGTTAGCTAGCTGCATGCTCCTAATCCAATCACTAAACTACCTGGAGCATAAGGAGGTTCAGCTGCAAAAGCACAGAGCTGGCACCTGCTCCTCCACCCTCATCAGATCACTCCCCAAAACGAAAAGACAGGTAGCAATACAAATAAAGCCTCCACCTTTTCTCTTCTCTTGAGATAGAAAAAGACAGGTAGCAGAACAAGTACCATGGGCTAAAAACTATACTAGGACATGACACAGTCACACACACTCAAACAACCATGGGCCATTATATTTGCACATCCAAAGTTTAGATATGAATACCTCAGAGTATTCCAAGTTTGTCTTTCTCATAGCTAAAAACAAGTGGTGTGCAGCATACCAGCCAGATGACTTAGCAGAAGATTGTTGAAGGCACTGCGACAAATATATATAGAACACAATAATTTGAAAATGGAAGTTGAACACAGTACTTAATATACTAGAGGCACAATATTGACTTTTATTTTTGGAAGCACTTACCGCATATTTAAAAGCGTGTTTCAATGGCTGTGGTCTGTCTTTCAGCTTGTTTGTGTGTCTTGCAAAAGCCCTACATGTAAGAGTACAACACACACATATATATGGCTCATTATGTTGGTTCAATGATATTGGCACTTATGAAACAAGTCAATAGTAGGTAAGCAAACAACTCACTCGTCAATCAACAGTTTTAGCACGCTGAAATCATGGTTTTCAGATCTGTTGGAATCAAGGTATATGACCTTATTCCACTTTTGAATTATTACCACGACGATCCAATGATCACCAGCTAAGCCGCCAGAGTTGTAGGCAAACATTATGTAGTCATTCTTGGTATACTTGGTGAAGGCCTTTTGTACATACTGCAGAACTTTGTCTCTATCAAATGTTATGCTGTCCAGTGACATCACTCGTGGATCTAGAAAGCCCACATGAATGTCCTTAGCCTTAGCTTCCACAACCAGTGATCTAAAAATAAGAAAGAACATGTAGACAACATGAGTACATAAACCAAAAGGGATATGCCTAGAGAAAATGAGTACAGAACAGCCGATGAACTGCAAGCATATGTATCTGGGTCAGCTACTTCAACCAGCTTAATTGCATTTTATCTGGGTCAGCTAGAATACACATGATGCAGAGCATGAAAATTGAAGTTTAACGTCTGTACTGCTCATAGTACATTATATATATATATATATATATATATATATATATACCTTCTATCTTTGCCTGATTGTTATAAATTTTAGTTACCAAATACTCTATATGGAGATGGCTAGATACAAATGTAGGGATGATATAGATAGTTTTCATAATGACATAGGTGGATGATTTATTTATTAGATGGTTACTTTAAATGTAAGTACATGTTTCGCCAGCTCTGATGACGTTTAGATATGCCCCCGCTAGACTAACCATGTATTAGGTGTTTTCCCAAGTAATGTAATATCTTGTAAGCCTGTAATCTCACGATGTATGACTATAATATCAACTGTTATATGATAATGTGATGGGGTGATCTCTTGGGACTATCACATTATATTTCGAATCCGTGGATTTCCCCTTCGTGGAAAATCCGGGTCGTTTCAAAGTGGTATGATGGAGCAAACAAATCCACAGGTCAAACAAGTGGTACGAGCCTTGTACCTAAACCATTGACGAGGCAGAGGCCTTGTACCTACACATGACTAGAATACTCTAATTTGCAAGAGCTAGACTAATAATCAGCAAAGTTTAAGCATATAAGCATAAATAACTGTTGACAGTAATAATGGTACTATAGGCTGACTGCTCCATGGCAAATTCTAAGTTTAAATATAAGTAAAATAAAACTGTAAAACGGCTCCATGCTCCCGTAAAGCCTAATTTTAAAAAAGGGCACCTGAAACTAGCTGTATCAGATTCCATCGATGAAAGAACAAAAAGATCTTAACACTACATATATAGATGAATATTGAATAAGTACAGTTCTTTGGAAGATGGTACATAGTAAGGATAGGCACTGTCGAAAAGGGTAAAGAAACAACAGAGCATGCAGTGTTCTATATGAAATATGGAAGTAGAATAATCTCATATAGAATTGTCAAGTAGTGAGTTAACCTGCTACTGTGTTATGGTCATGGCTGTCGGACTCTTTTTTTGTTCCAATATCATTGGAGAAAAGAAAATGGTTGCCCGTATATACAGGAAGAAATGATTGTATATCTTAGCAGGCACTGTACACTGGAGCTGAAACAGTAAGGCCTGCATTGCAGTGTAGAAAATTAGACGAAAATTGTGAAACCAAACTCTCAAACCTGGTTTATTCTTTACTTTGAGGCATCCAAACACTGGTGCATCCATGAAAATGCAAGCCATTGTTTTAATAAACAGAGCAGCAATAGACCAGACAAAAGAGTGTGTGACTTAAAATGGAAAACTAAATTCACAAACCTTGTTTGGTGTTTACTTTGAGGCACTGAAGCATTGCTACGTGGGTTTTAGTAAACAGAGCAGCACAATGTGCGTACTGAATGGTGTGGATTTCGAAAGTTGTAACTTGTGCAATACTACTCAAAGTTGTAACTTCATTAACACATATTTACAAGATAAGCATGTTCGTTAATTACCTGCATTTGCTAGAGTGGTTTATTACCAGCTAGAAGCCAACATAGCTACCTGCAGCCCTGCAAACATCAAAATTTAAGTATAGGCTGACTACAAGTCATGTGCTCACAGGTCAATGTCTTCAATACTATACCTCGCACAAGAACTGTCCCTTTATAGATCAGTACTTCAGGTGCCTAATTCAGTTTGAGCACTCACATTCCACTCCACACATTCTACTGGACGATGAGCTTCCTCGGTGCACTGAAAAAAAAGAATAAATATATGGTCTGTTGATTATGTAAAAATAAACTAATCAGTTTCAGCATTACATATTCTTGTATGATGATGCATCTAATCACAGTGTGCTTCTTGCTGAAGACTGTTGTGTGGCAGTTCAGTGTGCATATACTTAGTATACCAGCATTAATTTCTAAAGCTTGTTTATTAGACTAGAACTCAAACTAAAACTGTAAAGCAGAACCCTCAGCCGATTCATCAACATACAACCATACATCCGGGTTTCTTCATGCTCAGTTATGCTAGAACTCAGTTCATCAAGGCAGTAATCAAGTACCTCTTGTCAGCAAAAAACAATCATTCCATAAGTAATACTTAAGCAACCCATATGGTTGCAGAGGACCTGCTATTTCATATATATACAATCAAAAGATGGTGTTCCAGAGGACCTGCCCTGTTATCTAAATATGGACGATTTATGAATTTGGCTGAGCTGCATAACAGCATCATGCCAATAATGCTCATGGATCAGGCAACTCAATACCGCTCTATCAGGAACTAAGCTAGCAATCCCATTAACTAATGCCACACTACAGAAATTCCAACTCAATTAAAATTTAAAACTGAATTAGATATGTATGTAGCGCAAAGTAAAGATTAGTTTCAATACTTAGCTATCAAATTGCCATCTGCGCATATGTTCAGGTTTCATACAATTTTTTATATATTGCATAAAAAAATGAACTGATTAGTTCAAAAAGCCAAGATAACTGGCCTAAACAAAACACAATCTGTTGCAACTGAACAAAGAAGATACAGGCTGATTAGCTACTTACATGTTCGCCTGATGGAATATTGGTGCCGACATGCTTGACTGAATTGAGGTCCTGAACTTGGCTGAGAGTAGTGCGAGTTCATGCACGTCCTTGTCGTCTCAGATCCAGCTTCCTTGCCAGCGCCCCTCCGGAAGAGTAGGACGAAACCGTTAGACCGCTGATGCGCCATCTAGGGTTTGGGGATGTGAGACGAATGGGGATGGAGAAGGCCACACCTGGAGTAGTGGAGGACTGGATGGAGCGCCTCCTGCCCCTACGAGATCCGGTGCAGATGCGGGGAAGCCGCGGCGTCGTGGAGTCGCGGAGGGGCGGCAACCTGCTGTCCGCGCGCTGGGGAGCCGCATCGGTGTGGAGGTAGCGGACAGCCAGCATGAGACCGGGCGGCGGGGGTGGCGCGAGGGGGGGCGCGGACGGGCTGCAGGGAAGGGCTGGGACCTCGGAGTAGCACCGGGGGAAGGCGGAGTCGTGATCTCTGCTCGTGACATTGCTGCGGTGGGGGAGCGACGAGAGGAGACGAAGAGGGATGCGACGAGAGAGACGGGGGCGGCGGCTTGTGGAGAACGGAGTTGAGTCCGTCTGTACCCAACTTTTTTTTTGAGCAACCCGTATGTACCCAACTTGGGCCTGCGCGTATTACTTGGTCCTGCCTTGCAGCCCAAATGCCAAATACATCTGACTTGTTGTCCAGCCGGCTGTACCAGTGACGCGGATTGTTGAGAAGAGTCACTGATATGTCCCTGTATTGACGCGTCTAGGCAAAACGTGTCACTTGCCTTATCAGTGACACGCCTGAGCAATACGCGTCACCAATACAGCCATATATCTGTGACGCGGCTAAGCAATACGCGTCACAGGTTTTATCAGTGACGCGTTTTCTTTGCAAGAGTCACTGATATATTGTTATTAGTGACGCGTCTTGTTCCTGGAGTATGGGCAACAACTAATCAGTGATTCTTCTCATTTACCCACGTCACTAATATTCTTATAGTGACGTGTTTTGTTTCTGAGTCACTAATCAAGGTGTCACTGATAAGCTTTTCTGGCATAGTGGCTAGTTATCATCAAATTAGAGATAAGTCATAGTTAGTTATCAGCAAATTGCAATTAAGTTATAGCAAGTTATCATCAAATTTTAGTTAAGTCATAACAAGTTATCATCAAATTACAGTTAAGTTATAGCAATTTATCTTCAAATAACAGTGAAGTCTTAGCTAGTTATCATCAAATTACAGTTAAGTCATAGCTAATTATTATCAAATAACAGTTAAGTCTTAGCTAGTTATCATCAAATTACAGTCAAGTCATAGTTAGTTATCATAAAATTACAGTTAAGTCATAGCTAGTTGCCATCAAATTCTTAGCTAGTTATCATCAAATTACAGTTAAATCATAGCTAGTTATCATCAAATTATAGTTTAGTCATATCAAGTTATCATCAAATTACAGTTAAGTCATAGCTAGTTATCGTCGAATTACAGTTTAGTTATATCAAATTGTCATCAAATTTCAGTTAAGTTATAAGAAGTCATCATCAAAATTTCACTTAAGTCATAGCAAATTATCATCAAATTACAGTTAAGTTAAAGCAAGTTATATCAAGTTATCATCAAATTACAGTTTAGTCAAAGCAAGTTATCATCAAATTACAGTTAAGTTATAGCAAGTTATCATCAAATAACAGTTAAGTCTTAGCTAGTTATCATCAAATACAGTTAAGTCATAGCTAGTTATCATCAAATTATAGTTTAGTCATATCAAGTTATCATCAAATTTCAGTTAAATCATAAGAAGTCATCATCAAGGTTTCAATTAAGTCAGTAGCAAGTTATCATCAAATTAGAGTTAAGTTACAAGTTATATCAAGTTATTATCAAATTATAGTTTAGTCATAGGAAGTTATCATCAAATTTTGGTTAAGTCATAGCAAATTATCATCAAATTACAGTTAAGTTAAAGCAAGTCTGATGAAGCACATAAAACCCTAAAACTCTAACAAACTAGGAGCAGTGAAGCGAACATTTGAATCTGATGAACCCTAAAACCCTAACCCAAACAAAGGTGGCAAATATGCAAACCTTCTTCTTGCCTGAGCACCATCCATCACCTTTCATCGTTGTCGGCAGCCTTTTGATTCCGACGCTCAAAGGACCTAGCTTCTTGAGGGACGGCAACAAATCCTGCGTGTTGGTGCCTTTGCCCCGCCCAGTGAGGGTCCGCGCCACCATGCCTTTGCCTCGCCTGGTGGCAGGGGTCGGCATCGCCGCACCTCTACTCCGCCCGACGGTAGGGGTTGTCGTCATAGCTCCATTGCCCTGCCCAACGGAGGACTCTGCCATGCCATTGAAGGCAAGGCGCATTATGGATGGCTTGACCTCCTCGCCGGAGTCAATGAGGTATAACAACTCACCGCGCACCGAGATCCAGCCGCTCCCGCCGGTGCCACCGCTTGAGGGGAAATTGGCCTTTGGCATTGCGTGTCTGTGTCTTCGTGTTCTAGCCGTGGCGGCTGGACATTGCCGCACACGCGAGGGGAGATGGAGGCGACAATGGGGGTTTGGAGAAGAGGAGGCTAGGGTTTGTAGGAGAGGAGGAGGCGCAGTGGGCGAGGGTAGTATTACTTATAGTAGAACGAGAGGTGGCTCTCTATCCAGTCGCCTCTACAATTGGCTCTATAGAGGCGGCTGGAGTTACCAACCGCCTATGAAAATGAGTGCATTTTTAAAGGCGGTTGGTAACTCTAGGCGACTGGATAGTGAGCCACCTCTGAATATGCATCTACAGAGGCGGATTGATTCACAGGGCACTCTAGAGGCGGCTAAATCAAGAGCCGCCTCTATAGTAAAAATGGTCATGTTTCTAAAAATCATTTTTGTAGTAGTATGATGGTTGTCTCCCTGGTCGTTGCATCTTTGTCCATCTAGTGAGGTGAATAATGTACAAGGGGTGATAAGTAGCTTATTACAGTCATAATAGGATAGTTTTTACATATCAATCTTTAATTATTAAGATCAATATATACTTTTTTTATTAATTATTAAGATTTGTAGAGGAGAGAAACTTAGACACCAGAAATTTGGAACATAGCATCGACTTAGACATCAACGTGCTAAAGAGAAGTATGCTGCATTATCTGATGATAAGAAGGAGACATCTCGGGCTACGTCGTAAATATCAACATAATCGTGTATGAAGGCTAAGGCTACCAAGTTAAATACATTAAATCAATCCATCATGACCGCAAACGTTTATGGTTCGTTGTGTTCTTCCTTAATTTAGTTTTGTTTACATATATGTCTATATATGATATGTCACGGTATACTGATCTTCACTACGTAGGATAAATCACCAGATAACTAGTGTCGGTGTTTCAGACCCGGGGGGTCCTCAACCAACTAGTGAAATGTACTGTGTGCCCCTAATCCCGGATGGTGATGCAAAGAGACACAAGGTTTATACTGGTTCAGGTAATAGGTGCCCTACGTTCAGTCGGAGAGATTGATCTTGTATTCCTTGCACCGAGGTGCTCGTAGTAGGGGGTTACAAGCTGGGCAGAGAGGGAGCTAGTCCTAGGTCTCTGCGTAGTGGCGTGAGTTGCTCGTTCGTGGGCCAGTGTGTGTTTTTGTGAGTTCGTTCGTTTGTGCGTGTGAGCATGTTCGTGGACCTAAACTCCCCCTAGAAATGGCCCTGGTCACTCCCTTTTATAGTCAAAGGGAGGCACAGGGGCGCTACATGCTTTTGCTACGTGTTGTTTCATGAGTGGAGGCGGCATGCCGAGCCCTGTAGCTTGTCACTATGGCAGCATGGTCGGTGGAGCGATCTTCTCCTTGATGCACTAGAGCGACGCGCCGGTCACGCCCGACCCTGTGCGACGTGGGAGGCCCTGTGATGGCTTGGTGCAGGGCAGGGCGGATGACGTGCCGGTCGCTGTGTGTCGACAGCGTAAAGAGCCGAGGCTCAGTTGGTGCCGAGGCCGAGCCATTGTGACGGGCTCGGCGGGCGTGAATCCCGAGGCTACCGAGACCCTGAAGCGGATTGCCGAGGCTTGGAGGGGGCAGTTGGTCCTGTACACTGATTCCGAGGCTTACAGTGACCTAGACTTGACTCCCCATGCCGCATTGTCCTCGGAGCAGGGGTTAGGTAGCACAGTGCAGTGCAGGCGTCAGTCGTGGGCACAGTACCGAGCACAGCGGCCGGTAACCCCTGCCCCGTCCTGTCCCGGATGGCATGGTGTTGATGCGTCTTCCCATCTCATCGGCCACTCTGCTGTGTCGAGCCATCGTCCGGCTGACGTCGTAGGAGTAGTTGGTCGCATTAGTTGGACGTGACATTCTGTCAGGGAGATCGGTCGAGGTGGAGGTGACGGGGTTGTTGCCGAGCCGGCCTCGAGCGAGGCTGAGAATCGGTTCCCCGTCCGAGGCCTTACGAGCCGGCCTCGAGCGAGATGGAGAATCAGTACCCCATCCGAGGCCTTTCGTGCGAGGCCTCGAGTGAGGCGGAGAATCGGTTCCCTGTCCGAGGCCTTACGTGCGAGGCCTCGAGCGAGGCGGAGAATCGGTAGCCTCAGACAAGGTGGGGGTTAGCCAGTAGCTGTCTCTTGGCTTTGATTTTTAAAGGGTCTAAGCGATCTTTTCGGCTCTTGCTTAGGGGACCCCTTTTTATGGTACCCGACAGTAGCCCCCGAGCCTCAGGGAGAGTGTGAGCGCTCTTCCTGAGGTTTTGATGAGACTTGGCTCGCGGCAGCTCCTAACGGGATGGTGTTTCGTACTTGAGGCTTCGGTGGGTGCGCGCGAGCGCACCCACCGGGTGTAGCCCCCGAGGCCCTGGAGGAGTGGATTTATTCCTTTAGGGGCTTTTCTCATATTGAGTGAAGGGTTTTATCATGTTTGCCGAGTCCACGAGTGCGAGTTCGGGTCGCTGGGTCTCGGCGTGGTTGCAGGAAGAGCCCCCGAGCCTCTGCTCCGAGTAAGAGGGCGATCAGGAGTTCCCCTGGCTTTTCATGCAACCCTTGTGCATTCTTTTCGTTCGGAAAGAGGGGTGGAATATGCCAGGCTACCCTCGGTGGGCATGAGCGGTGACACTTCTGGTGAGCTGTTATTGGGTAAGTCTGAGTGAAGGCCCATGCCCCATTCGATAGGGGTCGGCTAGCGGTCCAGAGACGCACTCCAAAAGTACTAGAGGGCTTCTCCAGTGGGTCCTAGGGCCGTTCAATTGGCCCTGGGGGCTTGGTGCCTCCCTACAGTGGGATCCCATTCAGAGACTTCCCTGCCGGTCTCAGACACGACTTAGGGCATCCCAAGCATTTGCTTGCTTAGGCCTTGGCTATGTATGGGCTCGCCCATAGTCATCCCTAACTCTGTTGTCCTAGGGCGGCTGTCGAATCCCTCGGGGGCCCAGCCTTCGAACCCCTGGACCGTAACAGGCTTGGTGCCTTTTATCGCATTTTTCCCTGTGAGTTCGGGTTGCTTGTCTTCGACCTGGTTGTAGGAAGAGCCCCCGAGCCTCTGCACAGAGCGAGAGGGTGATCAGGAGTTCCCCTGGCTTTTCATGCGACCCTCGCGCATCCTTTTCATTCAGAAGGAGGGGTTGTTTGCCGAGCCCTCGAGTGCGAGCCTAGGTCGCTGGGTCTCAGCTTGGTTTGCAGGAAGAGCCCCCAAGCCTCTGTATGGAGCGAGAGGGCGATAAGGAGTTCCCCTGGCTTTTTGTGCGACCCTCGCACATCCTTTTCGTTCAGAAGGAGGGGTTGTTTGCCGAGCCCTCGAGTGTGAGCCTAGGTCGCTGGGTCTCGGCTTGGTTGCAGGAAGAGCCCCCGAGCCTCTGCACGGAGCGAGAGGGCGATCAGGAGTTCCCCTGGCTTTTTGTGCGACCCTCGCGCATCCTTTTCGTTCAGAAGGAGGGGTTTTTTGCCGAGCCCTTGAGTGCGAGCCTAGGTCGCTGGGTCTCGGCTTGGTTGCAGGAAGAGCCCTCGAGCCTCTGCACGGAGCGAGAGGGTGATCAGGAGTTCCTCTGGCTTTTTGTGCGACCCTCGCGCATCCTTTTCGTTCAGAAGGAGGGGTGGAATATGCCAGGCTACCCTCGGTGGGCGCGAGCGGTGACACTTCCGGTGAGCTATTATCGGGTAAGTCCGAGTGGAGGCCCGTGCCCCATTCGATAGGGGTCGGCTAGCAGTCTAGAGACACACTCCAAAAGTACCAAAGGGCTTCTCTAGTGGGTCCCAGGGCTGTTCGATTGGCCCCGGGGGCTCGGCGCCTCCCTACGGTGGGATCCCATTCAGAGACCTCCCTGCCGGTCTCGGACACGACTTAGGGCATCCCAAGCGTTCGCTTGCTTGGGCCTCGGCCATGTACGGGCTCGCCGATAGTCATCCCTAACTCTATCCTAGGGCGGCTGTCGAAACCCATGGGGGCCCAGCCTTCGAACCCCTAGACCGTAACGGGCTCGGTGCCCAGTTCCTTCGTCTAAAAGGAATCGGGTGGGGATATTCCCCTCCAATCGGCTGACAATGGCAGGTGCGCCTTTTGAGGTGGTTTCTCAGGGAGACAGAATGGCACCTGCCGTTGTTGCAGTCGGATGCGATGTGATGTCAGTGGATGGGACGTTACTGTGTGCGTGATTAATGAGGAAAAGGTGGACGCATGGGCGGTTTAATTGGATCTGGATTAACTGCGCCAGATCTAAGGGAAACTTCCTCGGTTTCATTGCCCATCCATTTCACCCCCTTCCTGCATAAATATGTGATGAGCCTCGCCCCTCCCCTCCTTACCTTGCCTGCATTCGCCTTTTCTGCCCTCGAGCCGTCGCTAAGAACAGAGAGCACCGGGGAGAAGAAGGGAGAAGGGGGAGGAAGAGAGGGAGAGGGCGAGCCTTACCGCCGTAGCCACATTCCCACTGCACTCATGGCCGGCGGCGTTGTTGTCATTCCGGTGGATCCTTGGCGTCCGTCCGACATGTCCGTAGAGACGCTGCGGTGGCTCGTCGATGATGGCCTCCTCCGCCCGATTACCGACCCCACCAGGCCTTAGTGGATTGCTCCGGTGAGCGAGCAGGAGCCGAGGCCATGCGCTGGCTACATCATGAGCTTCGTGTCCTTCCACGAGCATGGTCTCGGCCTGCCGGCGAACCGGTTCATGTGGGCGCTCCCGCACTACTACGGTGTGGAGCTTCACAACTTCAACCCCAACTCCATTGCGCAGGCGGCCATCTTTGTCGCTGTCTACGAGGGGTACCTGGGCATTGCCCCCCACTAGGAGCTGTGGCTCCACCTCTTCCGGGCGGGGCATACTACCAAGCCGATGGGCACGAGGAAGGCGATGAGGGCCGGCGGCTGCACTCTCCAAGTGCACCAAGACCAGCAGCACCTCTACATCCTGGCCTAGCTCGTGTCGTCCAACCGCCGCTGGTACAACAGCTGGTTCTACCTCCGCAATGACGACGGCGGACTTCCCCCCTACACCGGGCGGGTCGTGGAGAGCTAGCCAGAGAAGTGGAGGTATGGCGTCTCGATGGAGGACTAGCCTAAGCTACAGCCACTCTTGGAGGGACTGGAGAGGCTACGGAGCCGCAGCCTTATGGCGGCTGTTGTCGTGGCGGCCTTCCACCGCCAGAGGGTGCTGCTGCTGATGGCTCGGTGGCGGCGCCTGTTCGACATGACACCAGATGAGCCGATTGAGGGCATCCGGATGTCTGTCGTCGCCCTCTCCGACGAGGAGATTCTACGTCGGGTGAGGGAGATAGTGGAGGGGTGGCTGAAGAGCGGTGGTCTGACCCCTATCACAATGCGCCCATCGTGGGGGTACCTCTCCCTGGTAAGTCACTCGCCACTGTAGCCCCTGAGACCTCCTCGTTCCTCACCGTTTCCTGTTCCCTTATTTGTGTTCGCCGTTCCTGCAGGGGATGAGGGATGTGTGAGCCTCCCCACCGCCCATTCCCGAGGACGCAAAGTGGTGGGCGGTGAACCAGGCACATGCTGAGGTGCAAAAGAAGCGGAAGGACGCCAAGGAGGCAAAGCACAAGAGGAAGAACCTTGAGCGCGAAGAGCTGGAGAAGCGTCGCCGGCAGCAGAGGCACGATGGTCTCCTGTTGGAGTCGTCTCCATCACCGTCGTTGTTGGCTTCCTCGAGCGACGATGACGAGAGCGAGGTGGGGCGGGGTACCCTGGACCATCTCCCTGACGTCAGAGGGATGGCGCTCGGGGCATCGGCGAGCAGCCCGGTGTTTCCAGGAGGAGGAGGAGGAGACGCCTCAGGGCCGGCAATCGCCCGCCCCGGGGCTGAGGCCGACACGCCTGAGGCCCGGGCATTAGGGAAGCGCGCCGTCAGCCTGGTGGGCTCGACGGTGGAGGTGGAGCAGGCGGCGGTGGGGGCGACGCAACTACCCCCGCAGAGGGTCGAGGGGACGCCGGAGTCCGGCGAGGGTCGGCCGGCACCGACGGACATGGGGGCCGTGCCACCGCCGCCACCACCACCATTGCAAAGGAGGAGGGACGTAGTGCCAAAGCGGTTGTGTCCCCGTTCAAGGTGAGTGTTTTTTCAGCGAAGTTCGTATCGTCTCCCGCTCGCTTTCTGGTCGTATGCTGACCAAGTGAGTGTTTTGCCTTCAGCCGGAAGCGTCAGGGGGAGGTGCCTACCCTGGCGCCGCGTAAGTCGCTCAAGGTGAGCACGGGCTCCACCGCTCAATGGGTGGTGGAGGCGCAGGCCACCATACAACGTGGCATGGCGTCGGCGAGGGCCAACCCGAAGGAGCTGGTCACCCAGGGAGAGGCTACTAGGGCAGCCACGGAGCAAGCGGAGGAAGAGCCTACGCCCCGCGAGGCCGAGGCCCACGGGTCAGATAAAGCCGAGGCGCCCTCAGTCGCTGAGGCCACCAAGACCAAGGTCGAGGCCCCTAAGACCTCTGAGGCCGAGGCGACGGAGGTCGAGGCGTCCAGGACCACCGAGGCCGAGGTGGCGAAGGCCAGAGCGCCTAGGACCACTGAGGCCGAGGTGGCGGAGGCCGGAGCCCCCGGGACCACTGAGGCCGGGGTGGCGGAGGCCGGCATGGGCACGGCAAAGCCAGCGGCCTAGGAAGCGGAGATGGAGGCGGGGCAAGCCTCAGTGCCACCCCCGGTCCAAGGCCCACCACTGTCTTAGGAGAGCGCCCAGGAAGTGGAGGTCCATTCGATCTCCTCCGACGATACTTCTCGGGGGAAGGAGGTGGCGGATGCCGAGGCGGCCAGCACCACGGAGCAGCTGGCTCTGACCTCTGGCAAGGGAAGCTCGGCCCTCGTGCGGGTACAACCCAAGCCCCATGGGTGGGATCACCCACGTGTCTTGTGGCAGAGCCGGGACGACCATGAGGGGGAGCCTCTGTTCGCTCTTGAGGACATGGCCGAGGGGGGGCGCTAGAGCACTTCCGAGCAATACCGCCATCTAGCGGAGTGGTCACTGCAGACAGTGTTGTCCGTTATGGCTGACGATCTGCCCGGCGTCACCCAGGTACGCGCCTTCTTTTCTCGTGTGGTGTCGTCTTTTTCCCGAGTTCTCTCGTAGCGCTTGACGTCTGTTCTGCCTATCCAGGAGCTCGAGGATCGGTCCCTCGGGAAGTCGCTGTTCCTACGGCGGGAGAGGGGCATCTGGGACCAGCTCCGGCAGCAGAAGGACCTGCTTGCCGGTGCCAACGAGCTTCTGTCGGCACGGAGCGCGGAGGTGGAGGACCTCCGCCTTCGCTGTGCTAATGCGAAGGCCGAGGTGGCCACTGTTCGAGAGCAGGCCGCCCCTTTGGCGACGTGGATCAAGGAGTTGGAGGAGGAGCTCACCCAGGCGGCCGGCGAGCGGGACACCTTCAGGTCCTAGGCCGAACAAGTAGAGGCCTCTGCCAAGGCCGTCACCGGGCAGCTGGGAGAGGAGCAGGGCACGCACCTGCTGATGGAAGGTGCCCTGGCCGAGGCCCTCAAGGTGGCCAAGGCCTCCTGGGTCGAGGCCCTAGCTTTGAAGGAAAAGGCCAAGGGTGAGTCTCGTCCCCCTTGTTTTCTTTGTTTTTCTTGCGTTCGACCCCTAACTCCTCGATGCGATGTAGAGCTGGAGAAGGAGGCTTCCAGGGCGGCCGAGGCCTCTTGGGTCGAGGTCCAGCGCTGGAAAGAGAAAGCCGAGGCCTCTCGGGTCAAGGCCTAGCACTGGGAAGAGAAAGCCGAGGGTGAGTCCTATAGGCCTCCGCCCCTGTTTGGCTTGTTTTCCTTTGCGCTTAACCCCATCCTGCTTGTTTTGGCGTAGGGTTGGAGAAAGAGGTCTCTCAGGCAGCTGAGGCCTCTGTCGCAGTGTAGGTGGTGCTCGAGGCTGAGATTAGGGAGCACAATGTGCTGTAGAGCACCGCCCGTACCATCTACAAGGCCCTGGAGGTTGAGGGGGTCGAGTCAGGCAGCTCCCTTAAGAGCCGCTTGACCACGTTGAGCGGCCAAGCGCGCGAGCGACTCCGGGGGGCGCTGCACACGAGCGTCAAGCGTGCCCTAGCCGTCGTCTCTTTGCACTACGCCGGTGTCAACCTCGAGGCCATCAGTGATGGCTATGTCTTAGCTGAGGATGACGAGGAGGCCGACGTGGAGGTGGCGAAGCTGATGGAGGCGGCTGAGGGCCCTGGCACGACGCTGGCCAAGCTGTTCGAAGAGGAGGTGGTCCCTCCCATGCCATCTGCCGACGCTGGCGACCCTGAGCCTTGACCTAGGCCAAAGAGGCCATGTAAACGGATTAAGATTATCACGCCGTGGCGCTTGTGGCCGTCGAGGCCTTTTTTAAAGCACTTATGCGCCTACGCGTTTTAATCGTTTTTTATGGTATTTCTGAGCCTCTGCCCTCTGTCTCGTCTCTGAACATATCGCTTTGCAAAAAACTTCCATGGAGCCTAAGCTGCCCCTCAGGCAAAAAGGTGGTGAGGGAGTGCCGTAGCCCGGAGGCATAGGCCGTCTCGCGGCTTGGCCGGCCTTTTGGCCCTGAGACAGACTTTCGGTCATTAGGTTTTTTACAATCGATTTGTCAGAGCACGCTGGAGGGTTTGGCGTAGGAATTTTTTCGAAAAACGATTAAAAAATGGTGCCTGGGACTTAGGGAGACCGCCCCCCTTCTAGACCCCGAGGGAGGCTTGGTGTTTTGGACACGGGGGGTCCTCAACCAACTAGTGAAATATACTGCGTGCCCCTAATCCCGGATGGTGATGCAAAGACACACAAGGTTTATACTGGTTCAGGCAATAGAAGCCCTACGTCTAGTCGAAGAGATCGATCTTGTATTCCTTGCACCAAGGTGATCATAGTAGGGGGTTACAAGCTAGGCGAGAGAGGGAGCTAGTCCTAGGTCTCTGTGTAGTGGCGTGAGTTGCTCGTTCGTGGGTTGGTGTGTGTTTTCATGAGTTCGTTCGTCTATGAGTGTGAGCGTGTTCGTGGACCTGAACTCCCCCCTAGAAATGGCCCTGGCCACTCCCTTTTATAGTCGAAGGGAGGCACAGGGGCGCTACATGCTTTTGCTACGTGTTGTTTTGTGAGTGGAGGCAGCATGCCGAGCCTTGTAGCTTGTCACTGTGGCAGCATGGTCGGTGGAGCGATCTTGTCCTTGATGCACTGTAGCAACGCGCCGGTCACGCCTGACCTTGTGCGACGTGGGAGGCCCTGTGATGGCTTGGTGTAGGCCATGGTGGACGATGTGTCGGTCGCTATGTGTCGATAGCGTAAAGAGCCGAGGCTCAGTTGGTGCCGAGGCCGAGCCATCATGGGGGGCTTGGTGGGCGCGAATCCCGAGGCTACCGAGACCCTGAAGCAGATTGCCGAGGCTCAGAGGGGGCAGTTGGTCCTGTACACTGATTCTAAGGCTTATAGTGACCCGGACTTGACTCCACATGCCGTATTGTCCTTGGAGCAGGGGTTAGGTAACACAGTGCAGTGCAGGCGTCAGTCGTGGGCACAGTACCGAGCACAACGGCCGGTAACCCCTGCCCCGTCCTGTCCTGGACGTCATGGTGTTGATGCGTCTTCCCATCTCGTCGGCCACTCTGCTGTGTCGAGCCGTCGTCCGGCTGACATCGTGGGAGTAGTTGGTCGCGTTAGTTGGACGTGACGTTCTGTCAGGGAGATAGGTCGAGGCGGAGGCGACGGGGTTGTTGCCAAGCCGGCCTCGAGCGAGGCAGAGAATTGGTTCCCCGTCTGAGGCCTTTTGTGCGAGGCCTCGAGAGAGGCGGAGAATCGGTTCCCTGTCCGAGGCCTTACGTGCGAGGCCTCGAGCTAGGCGGAGAATCGGTAGCCTCGGACAAGGTGGGGGTTAGTCAGTAGCTGTCTCTTGGCTTTGATTTTTAAAGGGTCTAAGCGATCTTTTCGGCTCTTGCTTAGGGGACCCCTTTTTATGGTACCCGACAGTAGCCCCCGAGCCTCGAGGAGAGTGTGAGCGCTCTTCTTGAGGTTTTGACGAGACTTGGCTCGCGGTAGCTCCTGATGGGATGGTGTTTCGTACTCAAGGCTTCGGTGGGTGCGCACGAGCGCACCCACCGGGTGTAGCCCCCAAGGCCCTAGAGGTGTGGATTTATTCCTCCAGGGGCTTTTCTCATATTGAGCGAAGGGTTTTATTGCGTTTGCCGAGTCCACGAGTGCGAGCTTGGGTCGCCGGGTCTCGGCTTGGTTGCAGGAAGAGCCCCCGAGCCTCTGCACGGAGTGAGAGGGTGATCAGGAGTTTCCCTGGCTTTTTGTGCGACCCTCACGCATCCTTTTCGTTCGGAAGGAGGGGTGGAATATGCCAGGCTACCCTCGGTGGGCGCGAGCGGTGACACTTCCGGTGAGCTGTTATCGGGTAAGTCCGAGTGGAGGCCCGTGCCCCATTCGATAGGGGTCGGCTAGCGATCTAGAGACGCACTCCAAAAGTACCAGAGGGCTTCTCCAGTGGGTCCTAGGGCCGTTCGATTGGCCCCGAGGGCTCGGCGCCTTCCTACGGTGGGATCCCATTCAGAGACCTCCCTGCCGGTCTCGGACACGACTTAGGGCATCCCATGTGTTCGCTTGCTTGGGCCTCAGCCATGTACGGGCTCGCCCATAGTCGTCCCTGACTCTGTTTGTCCTAGGGCGTCTGTCGAAACCCTCGGGGGCCCAGCCTTCGAACCCCTAGACCGTAACAGGCTCGGTGCCCAGTTCCTTCATCTGAAAGGAATCAGGTGGGGATATTCCCGTACCTGGCGTGCCAACTGTTGGTGTTTTGGACCCAGGGGGTCCTCAACCAACTAGTGAAATGTACTGCGTGCCCCTAATCCCGGATGGTGATGCAAAGAGACACAAGGTTTATACTGGTTCAGGCAATAGGTGCCCTACGTCCAGTCAGATAGATCGATCTTGTATTCCTTGCACCGAGGTGCTCGTAGTAGGGGGTTACAAGCTGGGCGAGAGAGGGAGCTAGTCCCAGGTCTCTGCCTAGTGGCGTGAGTTGCTCGTTCGTGGGTCAGTGTGTGTTTTCGTGAGTTCTTTCGTCTGTGCATGTGAGCGTGTTTGTGGACCTAAACTCCCCCTAGAAATGGCCCTGGTCACTCCCTTTTATAGTCGAATGGAGGCATAGGGGCACTACATGCTTTTGCTACGTGTTGTTTCATGAGTGGAGGCGGCATGCCGAGCCCTGTAGCTTGTCACTATGGCAGCATGGTCGGTGGAGCGATCTTGTCCTTGATGCACTAGAGCGACGCGCCGGTCACGCCCGACCCTATGCGACATGGGAGGCCCTGTGATGGCTTGGTGTAGGGCATGGCGGACGACGTGCCGGTCGCTGTGTATCGACAACGTAAAGAGCCGAGGCTCAGTTGGTGCCGAGGCCGAGCCATCCTGGGGGGCTCGGCGGGCACAAATCCCGAGGCTGCTGAGACCCTGATGTGGATTGCCAAGGCTCGGAGGGGGCAGTTGGTCCTGTATACTGATTCCGAGGCTTACAGTGACCCGGACTTGACTCCCCATGCCGCATTGTCCTCAGAGCAGGGGTTAGGTAGCACAGTGCAGTGCGGGCGTCAGTCGTGGGCACAGTACCGAGCACAGCGGCCGGTAACCCCTGCCCCGTCCTGTCCCAGATAGGATGGTGTTGATGCGTCTTCCCATCTTGTCGGCCACTCTACTGTGTCGAGCCATCGTCCGGCTGACGTCGCGGGAGTAGTTGGTCACGTTAGTTGGACATGACATTCTATTAGGGAGATCGGTCGAGGCAGAGGTGACGGGGTTGTTGCCGAGCCGGCCTTCGAGCGAGGTGGAGAATCGGTTCCCTGTCCGGGGCCTTACGAGCCGGCCTCGAGCGAGACGGAGAATCGGTACCCCATCCGAGGCCTTTCGTGTGAGGCCTCGAGCGAGGCGGAGAATTGGTTCCCTGTCTGAGGCCTTACATACAAGGCCTCGAGCGAGGCGGAGAATCGATAGCCTCAGACAAGGTGGGGGTTAGCCAGTAGCTGTCTCTTGGCTTTGATTTTTAAAGGGTCTAAGTGATCTTTTCGGAGCGCACCCACCGAAGCCTCGAGTACGAAACACCACCCCGTCAGGAGCTGCCGCGAGCCAAGTCTCATCAAAACCTTAGGAAGAGCGCTCACACTCTCCCCGAGGCTTGGGGGCTACTGTCGGGTACCATAAAAAGGGGTTCCCTAAGCAAGAGCCGAAAAGATCGCTTAGACCCTTTAATCGTCTATGCGTGACGAAGCTAACATTTCACTGCTTTGGCTACTCCGACTCCGACGACGAAGGCGCTTATGATCCCACTCGTGAGTGCTTCTACGTCGAGTTCGGGATGCTGAGCGCAGGCGATGAGGATGAAGGGGGCAGGTAGTCGTTGCCCACCCCGCGAGGGGGCAGGCAACCCTGCACCTCCACGCACCGAGCCTCCGGTAGCACGGAACGAGAACCCCACCCACGAGGAACTTCGATGCCTCGACCTAGAGCAGCTCCGAGAGCTCCAGGCCAAGGTCGAGTAGGACCGGCTCCTTCTATAGCAGCTCCAAGATCACGAAGCCTGGAGAAGTCCGCTCTGGTCCACGCCTCGTCCTCCTCCGAGGAGTCAGCGTGGGAGTGGGTCGAGGTTGTGGTGTCGAGGTCGAGGGCAAAGCGCTGGTGGCATCCTAAGGACTCCACGTGAGCGAAAGCGTAGGCAGAAGCGTAGGCGGCGACGGTATTGCCAAACCCAAAGGGGTACGGGGATGGTGCCATCGTCGGGCTTTGCTCCGCCTGAGTCGATTCCTTAGGAGGTGGCGTGACAGAGCTTGATGATGGGGCGTCGCTATGCACCACCGGCGTCTTTCCCTTACCCAGGCTTAAGCTGGACAGGTCCCCAACCAGGGACACCGTACCAACAGCCGGGCATGGGATGCCGGTGGAGTGTGGCGCGTTGTCCTGAGCCCACGCGGTGTCGAGGTGGTCCCACTCACGTCGTGCCTAGCGAGCGTGACGAGAGCGGTGGCCCAGGCGCCGTCTATGCCTAGGCTGCTGGTGCGTGGTGTCATCGTCGGTCGGTAGGGCTCAGGGTGTGAGGAGCACCATATCGTACTCAGATCCTAAAGACATGAACTCTAGGCTCCCGAACCAGATCACCGTGTTGAGACGAAGTGGTCGCATGGGGTCTGCCATCTGGAACTTGTTGGGATGACGAAGCTGACACACAGTATAGCCCCTACCTGGCGCGCCAACTATCGGTGTTTTGGACCTGGGGGGTCCTCAACCAACTAGTGAAATGTACTGCGTGCCCCTAATCCCGGATGGTGATGCAAAGAGACACAAGGTTTATACTGGTTCAGGCAATAGGTGCCCTACGTCCAGTCGGAGAGATCGATCTTGTATTCCTTGCACCGAGGTGCTCGTAGTAGGGGGTTACAAGCTAGGCGAGAGAGGGAGCTAGTCCCAGGTCTCTGCCTAGTGGCGTGAGTTGCTCGTTCATGGGTCAGTGTGTGTTTTCGTGAGTTCTTTCGTCTGTGCATGTGAGCGTGTTTGTGGACCTAAACTCCCCCTAGAAATGGCCCTGGTCACTCCCTTTTATAGTCGAATGGAGGCATAGGGGCACTACATGCTTTTGCTACGTGTTGTTTCGTGAGTGGAGGCGGCATGTCGAGCCCTGTAGCTTGTCACTATGGCAGCATGGTCAGTGGAGCGATCTTGTCCTTGATGCACTAGAGCGACGTGCCGGTCACGCCCGACCCTGTGCGACATGGGAGGCCCTGTGATGGCTTGGTGCAGGGCATGGCGGACGACATGCCGGTCGCTGTGTATCGACAACGTAAAGAGCCGAGGCTCAGTTGGTGCTGAGGCCGAGCCATCCTGGGGGGCTTGGCGGGCACGAATCCCGAGGCTGCTGAGACCCTGATGCGGATTGTCAAGGCTCAGAGGGGGCAGTTGGTCCTGTACACTGATTCCGAGGCTTACAGTGACCCGGACTTGACTCCCCATGCCGCATTGTCCTCAGAGCAGGGGTTAGGTAGCACAGTGCAGTGCGGGTGTCAGTCATGGGCATAGTACCGAGCACAGCGGCCGGTAACCCCTGCCCCGTCCTGTCCCGGACAGGATGGTGTTGATGCGTCTTCCCATCTCATCGGCCACTCTGCTGTGTCGAGCCGTCGTCCGGCTGACGTCGCAGGAGTAGTTGGTCACGTTAGTTGGACATGACATTCTATCAGGGAGATCGATCAAGGCAGAGGCGACGGGGTTGTTGCCGAGCCGGCCTTCGAGCGAGGTGGAGAATCGGTTCCCTGTCCGAGGCCTTACGAGCCGGCCTCGAGCGAGACGGAGAATCGGTACCCCATCCGAGGCCTTTCGTGTGAGGCCTCGAGCGAGGTGGAGAATCGGTTCCCTATCTGAGGCCTTACGTACGAGGCCTCGAGCGAGGCGGAGAATCGGTAGCCTCAGACATGGTGGGGGTTAGCCAGTAGCTGTCTCTTAGCTTTGATTTTTAAAGGGTCTAAGTGATCTTTTTGGAGCGCACCCACCGAAGCCTCGAGTATGAAACACCACCCCGTCAGGAGCTGCCACGAGCCAAGTCTCGTCAAAACCTCAGGAAGAGCGCTCACACTCTCCCCGAGGCTTGGGGGCTACTGTCGGGTACCATAAAAAGGGGTTCCCTAAGCAAGAGCCGAAAAGATCGCTTAGACCCTTTAATCGTCTATGCGTGACGAAGCTGACATTTCACTGCTTCGGCTACTCCGACTTCGACGACGAAGGCGCTTACGATCCCACTCGTGAGTGCTTCTACGTCGAGTTCGGGATGCTGAGCGCAGGCAATGAGGATGAAGGGGTAGGCAGTCGTTGCCCACCCCGCGAGGGGGCAGGCAACCCCGCACCTCCACGCACTGAGCCTCCGGCAGCATGGAACGAGAACCCCGCCCACGAGGAACTTCGATGCCTCGACCTAGAGCAGCTCTGAGAGCTCCAGGCTAAGGTCGAGCAGGACTGGCTCCTTCTATAGCAGCTCCGAGATCACGAAGCCCGGAGAAGTCCGCTCCGGTCCACGCCTCATCCTCCTCCGAGGAGTCAGCGTGGGAGTGGGTCGAGGTTGTGGTGTCGAGGTCGAGGGCAAAGTGCTGGTGGCGTCCTAAGGACTCCACGTGAGCGAAAGCGTAGGCAGAAGCGTAGGCGGCGACGGTATTGCCAAACCCAAAGGGGTACGGGGATGGTGCCATCGTCGGGCTTTGCTCCGCCTGAGTCAATTCCTCAGGAGGTGGCGGGACAGAGCTTGATGACGGGGCGTCGCTACGCACCACCGGCGTCTTTCCCTTGCCCAGGCTTAAGCTGGACAGGTCCCCAACCAGGGACACCGTACCAACAGCCGGGCATGGGATGCCGGCGGAGCGTGGCGTGTTGTCCTGAGCCCGCGTGGTGTCGGGGTGGTCCCGCTCACGTCGTGCCTAGCGAGCGTGATGAGAGCGGTGGCCCAAGCGCCGTCTGTGCCTAGGCTGCTGGTGCGTGGTGTCATCATCGGTCGGTGGGGCTCAGGGTGTGAGGAGCACCATATTGTACTCAGATCCTAAAGACATGAACTCTAGGCTCCCAAACCAGATCACCGTGTTGAGACGAAGTGGTCGCACGGGGTCTGCCATCCGGAACTTGTTGGAATGACGAAGCTGACACGCAGTATAGCCCCTACCTGGCACGCCAACTGTCGGTGTTTCGGACCTGGGGGGTCCTCAACCAACTAGTGAAATGTACTGCGTGCCCCTAATCCTAGATGGTGATGCAAAGAGACACAAGGTTTATACTGGTTCAGGCAATAGGTGCCCTACGTCTAGTCGGAGAGATCGATCTTGTATTCCTTGCACCGAGGTGCTCGTAGTAGGGGGTTACAAGCTGGGTGAGAGAGGGAGCTAGTCCTAGGTCTCCGCGTAGTGGCGTGAGTTGCTTGTTCGTGGGTCAGTGTGTGTTTTCGGGAGTTTGTTCGTCTGTGCGTGTGAGCGTGTTCGTGGACCTGAACTCCCCCCTAGAAATGGCTCTGGTCACTCCCTTTTATAGTCAAAGGGAGGCACAGGGGCGCTACATGCTTTTGCTACGTGTTGTTTCGTGAGTGGAGGCGGCATGCCGAGCCCTGTAGCTTGTCACTGTGGCAGCATGGTCGGTGGAGCGATCTTGTCCTTGATGCACTAGAGCGACGCGGTGGTCAAGCCCGACCCTGTGCGACGTGGGAGGCCCTGTGATGGCTTGGTGCAGGGCATGGCAGACAACGTGCCGGTCACTATGTGTCGATAGCGTAAAGAGCCGAGGCTCAGTTGCCGCATTGTCCTCAGAGCAGGGGTTAGGTAGCACAGTGCAGTGCGGGCGTCAGTCGTGGGCACAGTACCGAGCACAGCGGCCGGTAACCCCTACCCCGTCCTATCCCGGATGGCATGGTGTTGATGCGTTTTCCCATCTCGTCGGCCACTCTGCTGTGTCGAGCCATCGTCCGGCTGACGTCGCGGGAGTAGTTGGTCACGTTAGTTGGACGTGTCGTTCTGTCAGGGAGATCGGTCGAGGCGGAGGCGACGGGGTTGTTGCCGAGCTGGCCTCGAGCGAGGTGGAGAATCGGTTCCCCGTCCGAGGCCTTACAAGCCGGCCTCGAGCGAGACGGAGAATCGGTACCCTATCCGAGGCCTTTCGTGCGAGGCCTCGAGTGAGGCGGAGAATCGGTTCCCTGTCCGAGGCCTTACGTGCGAGGCCTCGAGCGAGGCGAAGAATCGGTAGCCTCGGACAAGGTGGGGGTTAGCCAGTAGCTATCTCTTGGTTTTGATTTTTAAAGGGTCTAAGTGATCTTTTCGGCTCTTGCTTAGGGGACCCCTTTTTATGGTACCCGACAACTAGCCTCGAAGAAGCCAAGATAACTTGCTGCAAGCAGCGACAACTAGTGCAACCTAACAAATAAAACTCGAACCCAACCAACGTCTTTAACCGACAACCTGAATCGAGTATACGCCCAACCACACTCTCAAAGAACCAACCAACACAACCTACAATCAATTAAGGAGACCTCGAAGGGAGTAGGAGCACCAATTGGGAGTGGATGAAGCCGCTGCTTGTGTAATATTATGAAGGAAATCACATGAGCAAAGGGGTAGAGATCACCCTCAATATTTGTTAGCACACAACTAAACAAAGAGGTTCTGTATTTTGATTATCAAAAGTTTGTGTTTGCTATGAAGCAATGGGATATTAATACTAGGAACAACCCTCCTAGATAGGTATCAACACATAATGAAAATATAGACTTTCTGAAAAGGGCCTCCACGAAATGAGTTCCTAGATAGTTCCCACGTGGCTTTTGGTCTTCTGCACAGTCTTTAGTGCTTTGGCAACAAATCCACCTTGGAAAGTACAATTGACATGCCATTTGTTGCATTGGAAAGTTAACTTGATAAGCTTTTAAACCATGTGCAAAATGCACCATGAAACATTGTAGAATATATAGTACAATTTTGCATGGAAAGTTGAACATCAGAAAGACTATTGACATTCTGACCAATCTTCACTAATCCAATCGAATCAAAACATTGGAAAGTCCAAATAAGTTGAAACCATCCGAGCATGAAAGTAGACTTGATAAGATTTTCAACAAGTCCTCATGGACCTCCATAGCTTTTGGGAATCAATAGTTATGACTGATTGTTTCTGATGACTAGCCATCCGAGGCCTGGTGTGAATGTCGAGATGCGCAAAAGGCCCATACCTGGCGCGCCAACTGTTGGTGTTTCGAGTTACCACCAACAAGTAAATTTCTAGTATTGCGCGTCTAGCTCAGATGGTGTGCTAAAAGGACACGAGGTTTATACTGGTTTGGGCATAATGTTTCTACGTCCAGTTCATCGTTGCTGCTCGTGTTACTAGCACTGAAAGTTTGCAGTAGGGGTTACAAACGGGCGAGAGAGAAATGGGTCCTAAGTCTCTAATGGAAGGAATGAACAGGTGCCCAGAGTTCAGTTGCTACTCAGTCGTGTGCTTGTGTTGTGTTCTGATCGGTTCGAGGTTCGATGGGTTTGTGATGGTTCGATCGGGTCTGGTCTAAATCGATCCGATGTGATCAGTCGATCTAGATTCAGTCAATCAATCTGGATTTGATCCGATGCCCTTTAATAGGGCATCCTGCTTTTCCTTTTATAGGCCAAGGGAAAGCACGGGTTACAGCGGAGCGAAAGAGAAGAACGAGAGAGAGAGAGAGCTGAAGGCCTTCAGGATCGCCGGGTCCTCCTTCTGCTTCATGCGGGTCCCGCCCGACACTGTAGATGTCAACAGGGATGGAGCCACATCGTGGTCTTGTCCATCACTAGCGCCATACACAGACGTCATTTGCCGGTCATGGCGCTCCACTTCGTCCTAGCGGACGTCGTGGTGATCCGACACGTCTATCAGTGTTCGTATGAGGGATAGGCATAACAGTACCAGTACGTCCGATGCTGTTCTTGATGTGAATCCTCAGGTATGACCCGTTGTGGCTGCGTGTTACATTGGGGCGTGTCGGTCTCTTCCTTGGCGTCAGAGTTTTGACCCAGACCCATACGCTTGGATCTAGAGTGGTTGGTGGCAGTATGGGACCTAATCGGGCGAGATAGAGCCCGCACCCGAGGGGTCAGGCGAGGCAGAGCCTACCCCCAGAGGTTGGGCGAGGGGAGCCCATGGCCTTAGGGTTGGGCGAGGCGGAGCCCACGACCTCAGGGTTGGGTGAGGCGGAGCCTAGCCCTAGAGGTCGAGCGAGGTGGAGCCTGCGGCCTCAGGGTCGAGCGAGGTTGGAGCCCGCCCCTAGACGTCGGACGAGGCGGAGCCTGCCCCCTGAGGTCGGGCGAGGTGAAGCCCGTGGCCTCGGGGTTGGGCGAGGCAGAGCCTGCCCGCAGAGGTCGGACAAGGTGGAGCCTACCCCCAGAGGTCGGACAAGGTGGAGCCCACGGCCTCGGGGTCGGGCGAGACGGAGCCTGTGGCCCCAGTGTCGGGCGAGGCGGAGCCCGCCCCATAGGTCGGGCATGGCGGAGCCCGCGACCTTAGGGTCGGGCGAGGCGGAGCCCTCCCCCAGAGGTCGGGCGAGGCGGAGTTCGCGCGCCTGAGAGTCTGTTGGAGCTGTAGTCACGTTCTTGACTGCTCGGATGAATCATTGTTGATCACCATTAGCTCCTTCTCTTCGGGTACCCTAGTATTGGTCCTCGACACTAATTACAACTAATTACTTTTAGCTAAACTAGCTATCACTACCATTACACAAGTAATACTATGAAAGTAATGCAAGTGATAGGAAGTGTTATACCAAGCCGGACAAGCGATGTATCAATCAATATGAATACTAAGAGAGCCAATTGACACAATGATTTTTCTCCTGAGGTTCACTTGCTTGCCGGCCGATTCACTTGGTGGTTCACGCACTAATAGGAATTACAGGCCTAACCCTACACAAGTTTCCAATACTTCTATCTCTTCTCAACTTCATCCCTTGTGCAAATGTGTTAACTCCACCAAGTTTCCAATACTTGTGCACGTGGGTTAGCATTTTCCAAACAAGTTCTCAAGGGATATTAGCACTCACTACTAGGTCCTAATGCAAATGCATGGAGTCAATTCACTTAGTGGCACATGGATAACCGTATTTGCTTTGGGATTACCTCTCTCAATAGTACGACTATCTATCCTAAATGTGATCACACTCTCTATAGTGTCTTGATCACCAAACAAAAATGGCCATATTGCTTATACCTTTGCCTTGAGCCCATTTTTGTTTTTCTCTTTCTTCTTTTCCAAATGTGGAGAACTTGATCACCATCTTTTGGCCATCTCCATCCTTGAGTGCCAACTAGCTCCATCACTTGGTGTGACCCAACCTATCTCATATCACTTAGAGAAAAGGATTAGTTCACTTAGGTTTCATCAATTATCCAAAACCAAGCTAAGGCTTTCATCAACTTTATGTGTGTTCTTATCATCCTCCTTGGTGAACCTGAGCAATAGCAACATGCATGACTTAGGCAGTATATAATTCTCATTAATATTAAAATGAATTTCATAAAGTAGCACGTTTATCTCTTGTTGTAGTTTCTTTGCTCGATTACGTGTAATTGGTCCATCAAAGACTTGGGCTTGTGTAGATGTAGGTGATACCCGAGTTGGTGTAGCATGAATTGGAGGGTTGTAACATGTTTCTTGATGGCATGGTCATATCAATATATAGGTTGTTTAATATAATAATGTAATAAATTAATGAATCATGTTTAAATTGTAATTTGTTTGTTATTCAGTGAAGTCAGCTCCAGTAGTGATACATGTGATCAAATATTTATGTTATTTTGGAATTTGGATTTGTCAAAGTCTAGCCATAGACTAGTAGATGGTAAAAATGATAATTTATGGTGAGACTAATATAATAGGAGACAACTCACAATCACAAACATGCGCGAGTCGCACGTGCATTGCTACTAGTAGTTAGTAGTGTAAAAGAAGAGTAACTTGTGAACGCACACGGTTTGGGAGATGCTACATAAAAACACATCTGTGCTACGCTTTTTGAATTTCTATTGAGGCTCATTTAAAGCTCAAATATTTTACTGGTTCAAAAGACGTTCATAAATTTTGGAAAATTCATCGAAACTCATGGAGGTGATGGTAAAGCATTTACTCGCTCTTTTAATTAAAAGACGCAATTCTCACTTTTTAAGGAGTTAAATGATTTCAAATTTTAACTAAACTTATATAGAAAATATTAATACAAGATAAATACCATTATCTATATTTTATTCCTATAGTTGTGGACGGAGGAGGTAGATTTTACTGTACTAGATAAATGGCCGTGTGTTACACGTCATGAATTTTTATACGTGTCTAGGGCGACAAATTTGATCGCGGCAAGCATCAATAGTTAAACAGTGCTTGCAGTTGCCTCAGCCAACTCGTTCACCTCGGCGGTGATGCTGACTCATGGCATAACGTGTTCCCAAACCTCGCATGCTTCTCATGATAGTCCGTCCTTTACGTGCTTGGAAACTAAACTCATCCTGTACGTGCTTTTGGAATTAAACCGGTGAGTTCGTACGTGATTTTTTTTAATTAATTAAATAAACGGCAAGGTGCTAGCTGTACGTGCTTGGAAACTAAACTGATCCAGTAGGTGCTCGTGGAGTTATAAACTGGTGAGCTCATACGTGATATTTTTTGAATTACTGCCTCTGAAAAGAATACAACTATAGTATGCGTGCTAGTTAAAACACTTCACATTGGACCAGGTTTCTAGTAAATATTATTCATATTCATAGCTCTAAATGATTTTATTATGAAAATACATTTCATAATTAATTTAATAATGTTTATCTAATATAAAAGATTTTTATACTTTTTAATTTATAATTGATCAAACTTGGTATATAAACTATGACACTTTCTAAAATTGCATTTTTTTCGGCGGAGGAAGTACAGTATTAAATAAACGGCAATGTGGGTAGCACCTGAGCCCGTGCGGACTCCGCTTCCGTTTCCTTTCAGGAGGTAGTAGTAGCTAGTAGGTGCATGCACCCCACGCGGACTCTGCAGGCGTGCGATTATGCACGGGCCCATGTGTCGGCGCGCACATACGAGAGGGGCAATGATGGTTCTGTCTAGGGCATGTTTAGATATCAAAATTTTTTTACGTAAGTATCCATCACATCTAATCTTGTGGCACATGCATGAAGTACTAATTGTAGACGAAAAAAAAACTAATTGCACAGTTGGGTGAGAAATCGCGAGACAAAACTTTCGAACCTAATTAGTCCATAATTAGACACTAATTACCAAATACAAACGAAAGTGCTACCGTAGTCAAAACCTAAAATTTTTTGAATCTAAACGCGCCCCTATGTGAAGAGAAAATTTGCTGGATCATTTGCCATCAAAACTTATACTGGTTCCTGGTTGCCAGCAAAAATTTTAGAATTCCTTTAACTGTCATCAATTTATAATTTTTGCCATCACGTCACATACATGGGTTTTATTTCCTTAACTGCCATTCATGGAGATAATTTGTTTCCTTGATTGCCATCCTATCACTGTTACATGTCCGTGTTCACTTGGAAATTTGATTACGATGTTTCCCCTGCCCCATGTGTGAGTACATGTGCACATATGCACAAACAGAATCGATCAGCACAATCACGAACGAATAAAAATCAGATGACGAGAGGCTGCATCTATGGTCATTAGCAACGTAACGCAAGGGAGCAGCTAGCTAGCTTGCAGCACTGAATTTTCACATCTGCAGCGGCCTGCTGTAGGTAGCTGTAGGTGTAGTGCTCGTCGAGTCCTAGCCTCCTAGGTCCATGAGCACACCGCTGCCACACATGTGACCAAAAGGCTGAACTGTCAGCAGTCCAACTCATGTGGATAGTACAGTACTAGTATTCCCTCAGTAGAAAGGCACGTTGCTACGGACCTACTGTATGGGGTGTGTGCCGTCAGTCTCCAACTCCTACAGTATGGGGGCATCAATTACTTTTATCCCAAAATAATTACTATCCCATATTAAAAGTGTAGTCATTACATGTTGGTACTAATTTTTATTTTTGATAAAGTTACACATACGATTTTATAGTAGCATTAATCTTTCCTCCATATCCTAGAAGTACATTTACTATTTTATTTTAGGGGGGAGAGAGAGAGGAAGGGAGTATCCACGTTGCAAGTTTGCTAGGGTCCACAGAAGGGGCAGTGGGGGATTGATGTGTGTTGTCAGCCTGCTGGTGCCCATTCACGTTGGTACGGTGGAGGGGGGTGTGGGGCTCACGCGTGAAAAAAAAAGTTGTGTGTGCTGTCGTCTGCCGAGTCCTGTTGGTACACCAGCGCCTAGTAGGAGCATAGACACAGGCCTACATAGTTTCCACTCCTGTAGAGCATATATAGGGATGTAAATTGCAACATGACAATTCCGCAGCCTAGCAGCTCACCACAAAAGCAACACAGGTTTATGTTATAATTAAGATTTCAAATAAAATCTAGATTTAAATTTATCTGAACTTTCACACAAACAGAGAACATAATAATAATAATAATAATAATAATAATAATCATCATCATCATCATCATAATCATAATCATAATCATAATCATAATCATAATCATAATCATAATAATAACACTCTCGTGCATGAGCAAGTTCAAATATGAAATGCATACATTAAATATTAATCCTAATCTAATTAGAAGATATGACTAAGATTGACCCTACAATTGCTATATATAAGAGCTTATCACCATGCATTGAATTTTTTTTTTTGAAAATTCACTATTTCCGTCTATCCTTTCCTGCTGTAAAATATCACACTATTTATAACGGTAAATGTGCATAGTTTAGATTCAAATTTAGAGAGTTATTTTACATTATCTTTCACAATTGATTTATGAAGTTACAATGTTATAATCATGCCTCAATATTAAAGTGACGAGTCTCGTTCAAGCCACATACGCTCCTAGGACGCTCCCAACCTAAAAACTAGGATGGTTTTTATATTTAAAAATTAGGATGTCAACTAAGCAAAATGATAATTAATGTGGCAATGAAATTAAATAAGAGAGAGAGAGAGAGGGAATTGTTTCTTAGATAAGAAACTATTGTCTACACAAGAGATGTGATAGGTAGATAATGAAGAAAGAAGACATGATTGGACAAAAAAATATTTTGAAGAAACTATCTATTAGAAATATGCTTTCTATGTATAGTGTATGCACATGATTTGGCAAGTATAAAAACTACCTCATAGTTTTTGGGTTGGGACTGCCCTTACAAGTGACCTACTTTAGTGTAAAAAAAGAATCACTTACAAAACACATATAATTTGGGAGATGTTACATGAAAACAACAATCTACTGTGCTACATTTTTAAAATTTCTGTTGAGGCTCATTTAAAGCTCGAATGTTATTTTACTGGTCCAAAAGATGTTCATAAATTCTGAAAAATTCATCGAAACTCAAGGAGGAGATGAGTAAAGCATTTACTCCGTCTGTCAACAAAAAGATGTCATTGTCATTTTTCGAGGAAGCAAATGATTTAAGGTTTAACTAAAGTTATATAAAAATATCAACATTTATGATACCAGATAAGTACCGTTAGATTAATTATGAGATATATTTTCATATTATAAGTCTAGTTAGATTTATAAATATCAATATTATTTACTATAAACTTTATTAAAGTTAAGCTAATATAACTTACAGAAATTCTATAGTTGTCCTATTTGTGGATGGAGGAACTACATTTTACGGTATAGAGCCGCAGAGGCAGAGCAGAGCATTGCAATGCGATGCCTTTGGGTACGGCAGGTTTCAAACTTGGTTGTAGTGTTTTTTTGTCGTTTTCGTTACTTCCTAGTGTGGGCCCTCCTATCCATAATAATAGTATGATTTCTGTCCTGCTTTTATTAGTTGTGATAATAGGTAGGACCTCTATTTAGCCATACGACGGTAATCACTTGTGTTATACCCCTTATTGATACGCTTTTGAATGAATTTTACTTTTTTTCACACTCCTACATAAACGGATTTTAAAAGTGGCTCATTTTTTTTAGGTGTGATTCACTTAGAAAGCTTCTTCTAATGAGACGGGGCTGTAATGTAGCATATGAACTGCCTACAAAATAATTTTTACGGGCTCATCCACGTAAATCAATTTTTTGAGATGATTCACTTAGCAAGCCGGCGTTGAAGATGTGTCCAATTTCCGTAGGGGTTTAAACCACCCTTAAAAATACCAATTTTGGAGGCTGTTTGCAATACAAACTGTCTCTGAAAATGAGTATATTTTCAGAGACGGTCAACCGCCCCTGGAAATCATTTTTTTTATGAAAAGAGCTGCCAGGCAAGTAAATTTGTAACTTTTTCAAAATGAATTAGGATTAATATGAACTTTCTATCGAAGTTGTAGATCCTGGCAAAATCTACAACTTTTTAGTCCACGATTTTTTGATTTGAGATCGTTTTGATGCCCAAATATTCAAATGAAATATTTAGTTTTTCAAATTGAAAATTTCGAATCTTTTAAACTATCTCGGGTGGACACACAGCTTATACCAAAGTTGTAGTGTTCGACGAGAGCTGAAACTTTGTAGTTAAATCTTTTTTTTTTCATTTGAGATCATTTAGGGGTTCAAAATATTTAATATAAGATTAGTATATAGTAATACAAAGGACAGTATTACTATGTTTCCCATCAATGTGGAAGAAGGAATGCTGGATATGCGGTCCAGAACCTTTGGATGTCCTAAAGGAACCTTGCCCTTCACTTACTTGGGCTTGCCACTTGGATTAACTAAACCAGTGGTCCAAGATTTTCTGCCATTGGTAAACAAGTGTGAGAGAAGGTTGGCCGGTACTTCTATGCTTTTGTCTCAAGCTGGAAGACTTCAGATTACTAATGCAGTCCTCACCTCAATTCCAACTTTCTACATGTGCACCCTTTCTCTCCCAAAGTCCGTTGTCAAACAAATTGATAAGTTTAGAAAACATTGCCTCTGGTGAGGCTCTGATCTGAATGCAAAGAAACCTCCTAAAGTAGCTTGGGAAGTGGTCTATAAGCCCAAGGATGAGGGGGCCTGTGGGTTATTGACCTTGGTAAACAGAATGATGCCCTTCTCCTAAAAAACTTCCACAAATTCTTCAACAAGCTGAACATTCTCTGGGTGCAGTTAGTATGAGAAAAACATTACAAGAACGGGAAGCTTCCAAACCACACCAGAAATGGACCTTTTTGGTGGAGAGATGTGCTGAAACTTCGTCCAAAATACAAAGAACTAGCCAGTGTCCAAATTAAAAATGGGAAAACCTGTATGCTTTGGAATGACAGTTGGAATGGTAACCCTCTAAGCCAAAATATGCCAGAAATGTTTTCCTTTGCAAAGAATGCTCTGACCACAGTGGAGAAGGCCTACAGCATGAGTAACCGTGCACAACTGTTTAGCTTACCTCTATCTCAATTGGCTTTTCAGCAAATGCAACTACTTGAGCAGTGTTTCCTGCAAAATGCATTGGTACCTGATAATGATATTTGGGGCTACACTTGGGGATCAACTCTTTTTTCCTCAACCAAAGTCTATAGACATTTGATTGGTCACACTCAAATTGAGCCTGCCTTCAAATGGCTTTGGAGAAGTCAATGCCAACCAAAGCACAAGGTGTTCTTCTGGTTACTAATCAAAGATAGACTCAGCACAATAAATTTGCTAAGAAGGAGAAATATGAACTTGGATTCCTATAATTGTGAAATATGTAGCCTGGCAGTGGAAGAAACCTTAGAGCATCTGTTCCTTCACTGCCCTTTTGCTAGGCAATGCTGGGGGATCCTCAATCTGGATATTCCTGACGATGCTAACCTACCAGCTGTTGTTTCAGCTTTCAAAGATCAGTTGCTTTTTCATGGTAGCAGTAATTCTCATGAGCTGGACAATTTGGACAGCAAGAAACAAGTTGATTTTTGAAGGGATGCAGATGAATATCCAAGACTGCAAAGATTTCTTCAATAAGGAGATCTTAATGGTCACCCACAGAGTGAAGCCAAGTTTAAGCCCCCAATTTGATCAATGGATATCAAGTCTGAACTAGCAAGCTTTGCTCTAGCAGTCCTCGTTTTTTTTTGTTTCTTTTTTTGTTTCTTAATCTGTTTGTTTGCTGCTGCACTCTTGTATTTCCCTTTCTCTGGTTTTATAAAGTTTATCTGCCAGTTCATTAAAAAAAATATTATGCACTAAAAGATGAAATCCTCTAATACAAGGAAGGCTCCTCATATGGTGTGGCGTGGCGATAGGGAATGCTCTATTTCATTTCATTCATTCATTCATTCATTCATCGAGTACCTCATAGATTCTTTTTAAAAAAAATAAAAATATTGACAGTATTTCCTTTAAACCTACCTAGCTAGTTAAATTAGAATTGTTGATTTCATAGAAAGCGATCGAGCTCCGGATTTTTTTTTTCTATCTGGATTAGTACATCGACCTCCATCGGAATCAAGTGTTCGTCCAGATCCATGCAGTCAGTGAGAGGAGAGGTGCCTGCAGCATGCCGGCGTCAGACAAAAACAAGTTTGGGTTGAAGCTGGACGCCACGGCTGTCGAAGCGAAGAGCGGGCATTGGTGGTGAGCGAAGGAAGAGCTCGGTCGCTGTCGCTGCTCCGTTGCGCATCGTTGAGCAGCTAGCAATTGCTAGCGAGTTTAAACGCGGCGCACGCTACGCTGCTGACTGCTGACCTGAGCCGCTCTCAGTTAGGTGTCAGATCTCAGAGGCGTGCATGCGCGATCGAGCTAGCGGCAGTGGGCTGAGGGCCCGTGCGAGCTGCGGGGATGCATGCCACGTCATGGTCAATGGCCTTTTACTCATTGGGTCATCTGAGGGCCAGGATTGAATGAATGCCTAGTGTTGTGGCAAGGACAACAGAGCTACACTTTGGCAGGGCAGCGCTACCCACATGGACGGGATCAGGCGACACAAAGAGACGAGTGGGCGACGACACGGCAAGGCGCAGCACTGGCTATATATATACACCCTCACCTGTGCGAGCGTCCAATACAGTAGTGCGAGCACCATTTGTGCGTATAGAGCCTAATAATACAACACCAAGCTCTGCGAGATGGCGGCGATCTGGGTTGGTGCTCGTATGCATGGGATAAGGAATCTGAACGGTATGCTTATATATCGTTTATGTCTTTGAGTGAGAAGAAAAAAGTTTCTATCTTCTTGGATCAAGCTCGAATCTAACCCTTCATATATATTTGTTTGAAGAGTTCACGCCTCAGCAGGCGCAAGACGCAGCAGCTGTTGCATGGCTTACATACAAACAGTACTACGCCATCATGGCCAATCCCCACCGGTACCCAGATTTCCATGTTCAAGGAAACATATTTGTAGACCCTCAGCAGATCTTGGCTTGGAATGCTCGTACCTACCGCCCGACACACTTACAACCTCTATATTGTATGTATATTGGTATATATTGATTTCGTTAATATGCATGCATGTGATGAACAACTGTCCGCACTCTACGGGCGGACACTCCACCGGTGAAGTTTCGAACCCTTGCTCCCAAGTGCTAAACACAATGTGTATCACCTTTGTGCATGTGTGTTAGCATATTTTCACAAATATTTTCAAGGGTGTTAGCACTCCACTAGATCCTAAATGCATATGTAATGAGTTAGAGCATCTAGTGACACTTTGATAACCGCATTTCGATACGAGTTTCACCCCTCTTAATAGTACGGCTATCAATCATAAATGTGATCACACTCTCTAAGTGTCTCGATCACTAAACCGAAAAGCTCCTAACAATTTTCATCTTTGCCTTGAGCTTTTTGTTTTTCTCTTTCTTCTTTTCCAAGTCCAAGCACTTGATCATCACCATGGCATCACCATCATCATGTCATGATCTTCATTTGCTTCACCACTTGGAGTAGTGCTACCTATCTCATAATTACTCTGATAAACTAGGTTAGCACTTAGGGTTTCATCAATTCACCAAAAGCAAACTAGAGCTTTCACTCGGGTGGACACACAGCTTATACCAAAGTTGTAGTGCTCGACGAGAGCTGAAACTTTGTAGTTAAATCTTTTTTTTTCATTTGAGATCGTTTAGGGGTTCAAAATATTTAATATAAGATTAGTATATAGTAATGCAAAAGGACAGTATTACTATGTTTCCCATCAATGTGGAAGAAGGAATGCTGGATATGCGGTCCAGAACCTTTGGATGTCCTAAAGGAACCTTGCGCTTCACTTACTTGGGCTTGCCACTTGGATTAACTAAACCAGTGGTCCAAGATTTTCTGTCATTGGTAAACAAGTGTGAGAGAAGGTTGGCTGGTACTTCTATGCTTTTGTCTCAAGCTGGAAGACTTCAGATTACTAATGCAGTCCTCACCTCAATTCCAACTTTCTACATGTGCGCCCTTTCTCTCCCAAAGTCCTTTGTCAAACAAATTGATAAGTTTAGAAAACATTGCCTCTGGTGAGGCTCTGATCTGAATGCAAAGAAACCTCCTAAAGTAGCTTGGGAAGTGGTCTGTAAGCCCAAGGATGAGGGGGCCTGTGGGTTATTGACCTTGGTAAACAGAATGATGCCCTTCTCCTAAAAAACTTCCACAAATTCTTCAACAAGCTGAACATTCTCTAGGTGCAGTTAGTATGAGAAAAACATTACAAGAACGGGAAGCTTCCAAACCACACCAGAAATGGACCTTTTTGGTGGAGAGATGTGCTGAAACTTCTGCCAAAATACAAAGAACTAGCCAGTGTCCAAATTAAAAATGGGAAAACCTGTATGCTTTGGAATGACAGTTGGAATGGTAACCCTCTAAGCCAAAATATGCCAGAAATGTTTTCCTTTGCAAAGAATGCTCTGACCACAGTGGAGAAGGCCTACAGCATGAGTAACCGTGCACAACTGTTTAGCTTACCTCTATCTCAATTGGCTTTTCAGCAAATGCAACTACTTGAGCAGTGTTTCCTGCAAAATGCATTGGTACCTGATAATGATATTTGGGGCTACACTTGGGGATCAACTCTTTTTTCCTCAACCAAAGTCTATAGACATTTGATTGGTCACACTCAAATTGATCCTGCCTTCAAATGGCTTTGGAGAAGTCAATGCCAACCAAAGCACAAGGTGTTCTTTTGGTTACTAATCAAAGATAGACTCAGCACAATAAATTTGCTAAGAAGGAGAAATATGAACTTGGATTCCTATAATTGTGAAATATGTAGCCTGGCAGTGGAAGAAACCTTAGAGCATCTGTTCCTTCACTGCCCTTTTGCTAGGCAATGCTGGGGGATCCTCAATCTGGATATTCCTGACGATGCTAACCTACCAGCTGTTGTTTCAGCTTTCAAAGATCAGTTGCTTTTTCATGGTAGCAGTAATTCTCATGAGCTGGACAATTTGGACAGCAAGAAACAAGTTGATTTTTGAAGGGATGCAGATGAATATCCAAGACTGCAAAGATTTCTTCAATAAGGAGATCTTAATGGTCACCCACAGAGTGAAGCCAAGTTTAAGCCCCCAATTTGATCAATGGATATCAAGTCTGAACTAGCAAGCTTTGCTCTAGCAGTCCTCGTTTTTTTTGTTTCTTTTTTCGTTTCTTAATCTGTTTGTTTGCTGCTGCACTCTTGTATTTCCCTTTCTCTGGTTTAATAAAGTTTATCTGCCAGTTCATTTAAAAAAATATTATGCACTAAAAGATGAAATCCTCTAATACAAGGAAGGCTCCTCATATGGTGTGGCGTGGCGATAGGGAAGGCTCTATTTCATTTCATTCATTCATTCATTCATCGAGTACCTCATAGATTCTTTTTAAAAAAAATAAAAATATTGACAGTATTTCCTTTAAACCTACCTAGCTAGTTAAATTAGAATTGTTGATTTCATAGAAAGCGATCGAGCTCCGGATTTTTTTTCTATCTGGATTAGTACATCGACCTCGATCGGAATCAAGTGTTCGTCCAGATCCATGCAGTCAGTGAGAGGAGAGGTGCCTGCAGCATGCCGGCGTCAGACAAAAACAAGTTTGGGTTGAAGCTGGACGCCACGGCTGTCGAAGCGAAGAGCGGGCATTGGTGGTGAGCGAAGGAAGAGCTCGGTCGCTGTCCCTGCTCCGTTGCGCATCGTTGAGCAGCTAGCAATTGCTAGCGAGTTTAAACGCGGCGCACGCTACGCTGCTGACTGCTGACCTGAGCCGCTCTCAGTTAGGTGTCAGATCTCAGAGGCGTGCATGCGCGATCGAGCTAGCGGCAGTGGGCTGAGGGCCCGTGCGAGCTGCGGGGATGCATGTCACGTCATGGTCAATGGCCTTTTACTCATTGGGTCATCTGAGGGCCAGGATTGAATGAATGCCTAGTGTTGTGGCAAGGACAACAGAGCTACACTTTGGCAGGGCAGCGCTACCCACATGGACGGGATCAGGCGACACAAAGAGACGAGTGGGCGATGACACGGCAAGGCGCATCACTGGCTATATATATACACCCTCACCTGTGCGAGCGTCCAATACAGTAGTGCGAGCACCATTTGTGCGTATAGAGCCTAATAATACAACACTAAGCTCTGCGAGATGGCGGCGATCTGGGTTGGTGCTCGTATGCATGGGATAAGGAATCTGAACGGTATGCTTATATATCGTTTATGTCTTTGAGTGAGAAGAAAAAAGTTTCCATCTTCTTGGATCAAGCTCGAATCTAACCCTTCATATATATTTGTTTGAAGAGTTCACGCCTCAGCAGGCGCAAGACGCAGCAGCTGTTGCATGGCTTACATACAAACAGTACTACGCCATCATGGCCAATCCCCACCGGTACCCAGATTTCCATGTTCAAGGAAACATATTTGTAGACCCTCAGCAGATCTTGGCTTGGAATGCTCGTACCTACCGCCCGACACACTTACAACCTCTATATTGTATGTATATTGGTATATATTGATTTCGTTAATATGCATGCATGTGATGAACGACTGTCCGCACTCTACGGGCGGACACTCCACCGGTGAAGTTTTGAGCCCTTGCTCCCAAGTGCTAAACACAATGTGTATCACCTTTGTGCATGTGTGTTATCATATTTTCATAAATGTTTTCAAGGGTGTTAGGACTCCACTAGATCCTAAATGCATATGTAATGAGTTAGAGCATCTAGTGACACTTTGATAACCGCATTTCGATACGAGTTTCACCCCTCTTAATAGTACGGCAATCTATTCTAAATGTGATCACACTCTCTAAGTGTCTCGATCACTAAACCGAAAAGCTCATAACAATTTTCATCTTTGCCTTGAGCTTTTTGTTTTTCTCTTTCTTCTTTTCAAGTCCAAGCACTTGATCATCACCATGTCATCACCATCATCATGTCATGATCTTCATTTGCTTCACCACTTGGAGTAGTGTTACCTATCTCATAATTACTCTGATAAACTAGGTTAGCACTTAGGGTTTCATCAATTCACCAAAAGCAAACTAGAGCTTTCACTCGGGTGGACACACAGCTTATATCAAAGTTGTAGTGCTCGACGAGAGCTGAAACTTTGTAGTTAAATCTTTTTTTTCATTTGAGATCATTTAGGGGTTCAAAATATTTAATATAAGATTAGTATATAGTAATACAAAAGGACAGTATTACTATGTTTCCCATCAATGTGGATGAAGGAATGTTGGATATGCCGTCCAGAACCTTTGGATGTTCTAAAGGAACCTTGCCCTTCACTTACTTGGGCTTGCCACTTAGATTAAATAAACCAGTGGTCCAAGATTTTCTGCCATTGGTAAACAAGTGTGAGAGAAGGTTGGCTGGTACTTCTATGTTTTTGTCTCAAGCTGGAAGTCTTCATATTACTAATGCAGTCCTCACCTCAATTCCAACTTTCTACATGTGCACCCTTTCTCTCTCAAAGTCTGTTGTCAAACAAATTGATAAGTTTAGAAAACATTGCCTCTTGTGAGGCTCTGATTTGAATGCAAAGAAACCTCCTAAAGTAGCTTGGGAAGTGGTCTGTAAGCCCAAGGATGAGGGGGCCTGTGGGTTATTGACCTTGGTAAACAGAATGATGCCCTTCTCCTAAAAAACTTCCACAAATTCTTCAACAAGCTGAACATTCTCTGGGTGCAGTTAGTATGAGAAAAACATTACAAGAACGGGAAGCTTCCAAACCACACCAGAAATGGACCTTTTTGGTGGAGAGATGTGCTAAAACTTCTGCCAAAATACAAAGAACTAGCCTGTGTCCAAATTAAAAATGGGAAAACCTGTATGCTTTGGAATGACAGTTGGAATGGTAACCCTCTAAGCCAAAATATGCCCGAAATGTTTTCCTTTGCAAAGAATGCTCTGACCACAGTGGAGAAGGCCTACAGCATGAGTAACCGTGCACAACTGTTTAGCTTACCTCTATCTCAATTGGCTTTTCAGCAAATGCAACTACTTGAGCAGTGTTTCCTGCAAAATGCATTGGTACCTGATAATGATATTTGGGGCTACACTTGGGGATCAACTCTTTTTTCCTCAACCAAAGTCTATAGACATTTGATTGGTCACACTCAAATTGATCCTGCCTTCAAATGGCTTTGGAGAAGTCAATGCCAACCAAAGCACAAGGTGTTCTTTTGGTTACTAATCAAAGATAGACTCAGCACAATAAATTTGCTAAGAAGGAGAAATATGAACTTGGATTCCTATAATTGTGAAATATGTAGCCTGGCAGTGGAAGAAACCTTAGAGCATCTGTTCCTTCACTGCCCTTTTGCTAGGCAATGCTGGGGGATCCTCAATCTGGATATTCCTGACGATGCTAACCTACCAGCTGTTGTTTCAACTTTCAAAGATCAGTTGCTTTTTCATGGTAGCAGTAATTCTCATGAGCTGGACAATTTGGACAGCAAGAAACAAGTTGATTTTTGAAGGGATGCAGATGAATATCCAAGACTGCAAAGATTTCTTCAATAAGGAGATCTTAATGGTCACCCACAGAGTGAAGCCAAGTTTAAGCCCCCAATTTGATCAATGGATATCAAGTCTGAACTAGCAAGCTTTGCTCTAGCAGTCCTCGTTTTTTTTGTTTCTTTTTTCGTTTCTTAATCTTTTTGTTTGCTGCTGCACTCTTGTATTTCCCTTTCTCTGGTTTAATAAAGTTTATCTGCCAGTTCATTTAAAAAAATATTATGCACTAAAAGATGAAATCCTCTAATACAAGGAAGGCTCCTCATATGGTGTGGCGTGGCGATAGGGAAGGCTCTATTTCATTTCATTCATTCATTCATTCATCGAGTACCTCATAGATTCTTTTTAAAAAAAATAAAAATATTGACAGTATTTCCTTTAAACCTACCTAGCTAGTTAAATTAGAATTGTTGATTTCATAGAAAGCGATCGAGCTCCGGATTTTTTTTCTATCTGGATTAGTACATCAACCTCGATCGGAATCAAGTGTTCGTCCAGATCCATGCAGTCAGTGAGAGGAGAGGTGCCTGCAGCATGCCGGCGTCAGACAAAAACAAGTTTGGGTTGAAGCTGGACGCCACGGCTGTCGAAGCGAAGAGCGGGCATTGGTGGTGAGCGAAGGAAGAGCTCGGTCGCTGTCGCTGCTCCGTTGCGCATCGTTGAGCAGCTAGCAATTGCTAGCGAGTTTAAACGCGGCGCACGCTACGCTGCTGACTGCTGACCTGAGCCGCTCTCAGTTAGGTGTCAGATCTCAGAGGCGTGCATGCGCGATCGAGCTAGCGGCAGTGGGCTGAGGGCCCGTGCGAGCTGCGGGGATGCATGTCACGTCATGGTCAATGGCCTTTTACTCATTGGGTCATCTGAGGGCCAGGATTGAATGAATGCCTAGTGTTGTGGCAAGGACAATAGAGCTACACTTTGGCAGGGCAGCGCTACCCACATGGACGGGATCAGGCGACACAAAGAGACGAGTGGGCGATGACACGGCAAGGCGCAGCACTGGCTATATATATACACCCTCACCTGTGCGAGCGTCCAATACAGTAGTGCGAGCACCATTTGTGCGTATAGAGCCTAATAATACAACACCAAGCTCTGCGAGATGGCGGCGATCTGGGTTGGTGCTCGTATGCATGGGATAAGGAATCTGAACGGTATGCTTATATATCGTTTATGTCTTTGAGTGAGAAGAAAAAAGTTTCCATCTTCTTGGATCAAGCTCGAATCTAACCCTTCATATATATTTGTTTGAAGAGTTCACGCCTCAGCAGGCGCAAGACGCAGCAGCTGTTGCATGGCTTACATACAAACAGTACTACGCCATCATGGCCAATCCCCACCGGTACCCAGATTTCCATGTTCAAGGAAACATATTTGTAGACCCTCAGCAGATCTTGGCTTGGAATGCTCGTACCTACCGCCCGACACACTTACAACCTCTATATTGTATGTATATTGGTATATATTGATTTCGTTAATATGCATGCATGTGATGAACGACTGTCCGCACTCTACGGGCGGACACTCCACCGGTGAAGTTTTGAGCCCTTGCTCCCAAGTGCTAAACACAATGTGTATCACCTTTGTGCATGTGTGTTATCATATTTTCACAAATGTTTTCAAGGGTGTTAGGACTCCACTAGATCCTAAATGCATATGTAATGAGTTAGAGCATCTAGTGACACTTTGATAACCGCATTTCGATACGAGTTTCACCCCTCTTAATAGTACGGCAATCTATTCTAAATGTGATCACACTCTCTAAGTGTCTCGATCACTAAACCGAAAAGCTCATAACAATTTTCATCTTTGCCTTGAGCTTTTTGTTTTTCTCTTTCTTCTTTTCAAGTCCAAGCACTTGATCATCACCATGTCATCACCATCATCATGTCATGATCTTCATTTGCTTCACCACTTGGAGTAGTGTTACCTATCTCATAATTACTCTGATAAACTAGGTTAGCACTTAGGGTTTCATCAATTCACCAAAAGCAAACTAGAGCTTTCACTCGGGTGGACACACAGCTTATATCAAAGTTGTAGTGCTCGACGAGAGCTGAAACTTTGTAGTTAAATCTTTTTTTTCATTTGAGATCATTTAGGGGTTCAAAATATTTAATATAAGATTAGTATATAGTAATACAAAAGGACAGTATTACTATGTTTCCCATCAATGTGGATGAAGGAATGTTGGATATGCCGTCCAGAACCTTTGGATGTTCTAAAGGAACCTTGCCCTTCACTTACTTGGGCTTGCCACTTAGATTAAATAAACCAGTGGTCCAAGATTTTCTGCCATTGGTAAACAAGTGTGAGAGAAGGTTGGCTGGTACTTCTATGTTTTTGTCTCAAGCTGGAAGACTTCATATTACTAATGCAGTCCTCACCTCAATTCCAACTTTCTACATGTGCACCCTTTCTCTCTCAAAGTCTGTTGTCAAACAAATTGATAAGTTTAGAAAACATTGCCTCTTGTGAGGCTCTGATTTGAATGCAAAGAAACCTCCTAAAGTAGCTTGGAAAGTGGTCTGTAAGCCCAAGGATGGGGGGCTCACTACCGGAGACCGGCTCTTTGCCGAGTGCCAGGTGGTTTACCGAGTGTTGTTTTTTGGGCACTCGGCAAAGACGCCTTTGCCGAGTGTTTTTTTTGACACTCGTCAAAGAGGCTCTTTGCCGAGTGTTTTTTTTAACACTCGGCAAAGAGGCTCTTCGCCGAGTGTTTTTTTTACACTCGGCAAAGAGCTTCTTTGCCAAGTGTTATTTTTTTGACACTCGGCAAAGAAAATTTCAAAGCATATTTTGAAGCGGTAAATTAATTCAAATGAAAAAGTTTTCAACTACAAAGTTGTATAACTCATCAAGATGTACAATGTTTGTTTTGATCTTTTCTTCATATGACAAAGTGAAAGTAAATTTGTTCACAAATCTAACATATCTCTCTTGTAGTTTATGAAACTACAAGAGAGATATATAAGATTTGTGAACAATGTTAGAACGACCATGTCGGATGAACAGATGACCAAACAACCAAAATAAACTCTGTAGATCTCAAAAAGTTATGAAACTTTGTAGTTGGCAACTTTTTGATTTGAAAACATCTTGTCATGCAAAATTGCGTTTGAATTTCAAAATTTTAAAATTCAAATTTTGTAAACGACCTCAGATGGGAAAACTTCCTAAACTAAAAATGTAGATCTCGAAAAGTTATGAAACTTTGTAGTTTACAACTTTTTTATTTGAATTCGTTTAGGGCCTCAAACATGCAATTTACACTTGGCAAAAAAGCTTCTTTGCCGAGTGTTTTTTTTGACACTCAGCAAAGAAGCTTCTTTGCCGAGTGTTTTTTTTTTGACACTCGGCAAAGAGCTTCTTTGCCGAGTGTTATTTTTTTGACACTCGGCAAAGAAAATTTCAAAGCATATTTTGAAGAAGTAAATTAATTCAAATGAAAATGTTTTCAATTACAAAGTTGTATAACTCATCAAGATATACAATATTTGTTTTGGTCTTTTCTTCATATGACAAAGTGAAAGTAAATTTGATCACAAATCTAACATATCTCTCTTGTAGTTTATGAAACTACAAGAGAGATATATAAGATTTGTGAACAATGTTAGAACGACCATGTCGGATAAACAGATGATCAAACAACCAAAATAAACTCTGTAGATCTCGAAAAGTTATGAAACTTTGTAATTGGCAACTTTTTTATTTGAAATCATCTTGTCATGCAAAATTGTGTTTGAATTTCAAAAATTTAAAATTCGAACTTTTCAAACGACCTCGGATGAAAAAACAACCAAAATAAACTCTGTAGATATCGAAAAGTTATGAAACATTGTAGTTGGCAACTTTTTGATTTGAAAACATCTTGTCATGCAAAACTGCGTTTGAATTTCAAAATTTTAAAATTCGAACTTTTCAAACGACCTCGGATGAAAAAACAACCAAAATAAACTCTGTAGATCTCGAAAAGTTATGAAACATTGTAGTTGACAACTTTTTGATTTGAAAACATCTTGTCATACAAAACTGTGTTTGAATTTCAAAATTTTAAAATTCAAATTTTGTAAACGACCTCGGATGGAAAAACTTCCTAAACTAAAAGTGTAGATCTCGAAAAGTTATGAAACTTTGTAGTTTACAACTTTTTTATTTGAATTTGTTTAGGGCCTCAAACATGCAATTTACACTCGGTTTAGTATAATATATTGGGAACTAAAACGGAATCCAGACACAAGTGAGAGTGTGGTATAGTGGTAGAGGAGGTACGTGCACAGCAGGAGGTCTCGGGTTCGAATCGCGTTGGCCGCGTAGCCATGAAATTCACGCGAAAAATGTCGGAGATGGGTGGGCGCGAAAAATGTCGGAGATGGGTGGGCGCTGGCCGGTGGGGGCCTCCATCGATAAAAAAAAATTCTATTTTTTGGGTAAAAATTCCCATTTTTTTCGGGTTTTTTTCGGTTTCAAATTTGCCGAGTGTCGGGCACTCGGCAAAGGCTTTGTCGAGTGCCCGACAAAAGACACTCGGCAAAGACGCCTTTGCCGACGGGTTCTTTGCCGAGTGTTCTTTGCCGAGTGCAGCACTCGGCAAAGCCTTTGCCGAGTGCAAATTGGGCTTTGCCGAGTGCCCCTGGCACTCGACAAAGCCACTGATTCCCGTATTGGCTCTATGGGTTATTAACCTTGGTAAACAGAATGATGCCCTTCTCCTAAAAAACTTCCACAAATTCTTCAACAAGCTGGACATTCCCTGGGTGCAGTTAGTATGGGAAAAACATTACAAGAACGGGAAGCTTCCAACCACACTAGAAATGGATCTTTTTGGTGGAGAGATGTGCTGAAACTTCTGCCAAAATACAAAGAACTAGCCAGTGTCCAAATTAAAAATGGGAAAACCTGTATGCTTTGGAATGACAGTTGGAATGGTAACCCTCTAAGCCAAAATATGCCAGAACTGTTCTCCTTTGCAAAGAATGCTCTGATCACAGTGGAGAAGGCCTACAGCGTAATTAACCGTGCACAACTATGTAGCTTACCTCTATCTCAATTGGCTTTTCAGCAAATGAAACTACTTGAGTAGTGTTTCCTGCAAAATTAATTGGTACCTGATAATGATATTTGGGGCTACACTTGGGGATCAACTCTTTTTTCCTCAACCAAAGTCTATAGACATTTGATTGGTAACACTCAAATTGAGCCTGCCTTCAAATGGCTTTGGAGAAGTCAATGCCAACCAAAGCACAAGGTGTTCTTCTGGTTACTAATCAAAGATAGACTCAGCACAATAAATTTGCTAAGAAGGAGAAATATGAACTTGGATTCCTATAATTGTGAAATATATAGCCTGGCAGTGTTAGAAACCTTAGAGCATATGTTCCTTCACTGCCCTTTTGCTAGGCAATGCTGGGGGATCCTCAACCTGTATATTCCTGATGATGCTAACCTACCAGCTGTTGTTTCAGCTTTCAAAGATCAGTTGCTTTTTCATGGTAGCAGTAATTCTCATGAGCTGGACAATTTGGACAGCAAGAAACAAGTTGATTTTTGAAGGGATGCAGATGAATATCCAAGACTGCAAAGATTTCTTCAATAAGGAGATCTTAATGGTCACCCACAGAGTGAAGCCAAGTTTAAGCCCCCAATTTGATCAATGGATATCAAGTCTGAACTAGCAAGGTGGATAGGAAGAGCACATCGGGCACATGTCAACTATTGGGAAGGTCACTTGTATCTTGGTCATCAAAGAAGCAAAATAGTGTAGCACTATCTACCACTGAGGCCGAATACATATCCGCCGGTAGTTGTTGTGCTCAATTACTTTGGATGAAAGCAACTTTGGATGACTTTGGAGTAAAATTCAAACAAGTGTCATTGCTATGTGACAATGAAAGTGCAATCAAGCTCACCAACAACCCGGATCAACATTCAAGAACAAAGCACATTGACATAAGGCATCATTTCATAAGAGATCACCAAATGAAAGGCAACATTGCAATTGAGAGTATTGGCACTGATGATCAACTTGCCGATATATTCACCAAGCCACTTGATGAGAAAAGGTTTTGCAAGCTTAGGAATGAATTAAACATACTTGACTTCTCCAATATGAGTTGATGCACCCCCACATATATGACATGCCTCTCCTTCGAGCAAGACAAGGTAAATGTTGATTGTCATGGCATTCATCGTTTGCTAAGGACTTATTTAGTGCATCTAGTCATACTTTGCACTTATTAGGCTCATTCACTAAGAACAAATAATTTTAATGCTTATATGATGCCACTATTGCTTCTATGCTTAATATGATCTAGTGGTAATATATAACATGTTTGTGGGCTTGTGAACCTAGTGTTTGATCTAGAAAATGAGCTAAAAGTGTTTAACTTAACATTGCCAAGATAACCCTTACAAGAGGTGTGAAGAAGCTTGCCATTGGTTCAAACCGAGTTAAATATCTTAAGCAAATGATCTAGATTGAACCAAAATTGAACAATGATCCCTCTCACCCCATTGATTGACTAACTCAACCTAAAATTTGAGCCATATCTTTTATGGCAATTAATGACAAAGGGGTAGAGATTAGTCACAAAGATATTAATTGCACTATGGTGGAGAGATTCCATTTCAAAGATTGCATAGCAAAGGGGAGAGATATGACAAAAGAAGGGGATCAATTAAAATTTGAGCACACAAGTAGGGGGAGCAAGCTCATAAACTTGTTTGTTGCATTTGGATGTGCACTTACATATGGTTGCTCGCATTGCACAAGTTGTCAAATTCAAGATTTATGCTTGTGTGGTGTATGCTAGTAGTAGAACTTGATTGATGTTTTGAATACTAGCATGCTTAGGTAGCTAGATATGTTGCTGCTTTCACAAGTGGTACTAGAACCTTGTTTCTAATGTTGATCTCATGAGGTTTCTAGTTTGTATTTATTTTACAAGTGTTTTTACAAGTGGTATCTAGCTAACCATGGTGCTAAAGATGGTGTATATTGGCAACTCTGATTGGTATCAGGCTTCAAAGGTCCTTTCTTTACACCTTAGCATCATTTGGTAGTCATTCACTCTCCCACAATTCATATCGATGCATATGTGCAAGCTTTCAATCCAAACACTTAGCACATATGTAGGGGGAGCTAATGCTACGAATTTAGGTTTATGCAACTTGTCCATATCCTTTACATACAGTAAAATGTTTGGGCAAGCAACATGAATCCAAAAGATTTTATTTGAATATCTTTGTGAAAAGGTTGTCATCAATTACCAAAAAGGGGGAGATTGAAAGCCCTAGTTTGATTTTGGTTAATTGATGAAACCTATTGGACTAATCTTTCACTAAGTGTGTAGACAAGAAAGTTGGTCCAATCCAAGTGGTGAAACTAAATGGTGATCATGGAGATGGTGATGACCACAATATAATGATCAAGTGCTTCACACTTGAAAAGAAGAAAGAGAAACAAAAATGGGCTCAAGGCAAAGGTATAACCATAGGAGTCATTTTTGGTTTAGTGATCAAGACACTATAGAGAGTGATGTAGACAAGGCCCAATCTTCCGAAAGGTATGATAGCGTCGATTGGTGAAGACTCGATGTTCACGATCTAGGCTTCGATCCAAGACTGATTCGGACCCCCACAACCATTACACCACTGCTCTATTGGTTATCAACCACGCGAACGCGATTGACCTCACCGAGAAGGCTTTCCTGCAAGCGAATCGAGAACACAAGCAAGAACGGGATGAACGCAATCTGAAATTACAAAAAAATATGAGCCTTATGAAAATAAGGAGTTCAAGTCTTTATTCCAAAGGACTAATCGCCACAGGCGAACAAGATCAAGAACTGGGGCCCTGGTTCACAGCAAGCAGCCTTGGCGGCACAGTTGCAGCAAAACGACGTCTGTTTCACAAGGAAATCAAGAACTAAACAAAACACAAACCCTAAGGAGAGTGACGGCTGCTAATTATAGAGTCTTGGGCGTCACCCCCTGGACACACCCCCTAATGGGCCCAAACATGATACACGGTCCAATGGACCAAAAGACGGTGTCGCAGCACCCTGGCAGATTCTGGACGCTGACTTGTTTTGACGATTCCCATTGATTTCGAAGGGCTTTTGACATGAGACCACTTGCATTGGCTTCCTATCTAATTATCTTTCCATCCATATGTGGATTGTCAAAAACGGAGCCCGAACGTGCCCATGTGACCAGTTTTATGACAGACTGGTCCTGGAACCTGAGATGGGCTCCAACTTCAGTTGGACTGGGCCTCCACCATGAGAAAGATGAATTGGATGCCCATGCTGGACCTCCTCCTCTCCTTGGCTTGTATGTGATGAAGTAGTGATGTCCTCATCATCCTCCCTTTCTTGAATTGAAGTCGTCCTCGACTGAAGTAGATCGTCTCCTCCATTGGATGACAGCAACGATGGCTCTGGAAGAAGACGTTCATCTTGGCGTCCAATCCTTCGCAAAGGCGGCTGCCATGGTGGCCTCCCTACTGGGAATTCATCCTCCTTCTCCTGCAAAAGGTTAGTACCAATAAGAGGCATAGCACTAGAAGAAGGACCAAGTGGATATATAGGCGATGTACAAGTTAAAGCATAACATGGTTCATCATGATCAGCAAGAATAGATTTAAGAGCAAATAAAACTTCTTTCATGTTACTTGATGGTTCATTTCCTGGTTTGCTAAAGTCTTTATCATGGCCTTTCTTTTTCTTTTCAGCAAGTTCCTTTTCATATTGCACAATGTTAGCAGGAGTTAAAGGAAGTAAAGCAATGGTCTTTCCTTTAAACATAAAAGTATATCTATTTTGCCTACCATGATGTACAACATTATTATCATATTGCCAAGGGCGGCCTAACAAAAGTGAACAAGCTTGCATAGGCACGACATCAAAATTAGCATAATCATGGTATGATCCGATAGAAAAATACACACGAGCAGATTGTGTTACCTTTGTCTTACCACTATTGTTGAACCAGTAAACATGGTATGAATGTGGAAGAGCACATGTAGATAAACAAAGGGTCTTGACAAGCTCAGAACTTACCAAATTATTGCTGCTCCCTCCATCAATTATAGCACGAATATGGAAATTATTAACAATGAGGAACATTTGAAACAAATTATGGCGTTGTAGCATGTCTACTGGCTCAACTTGTGTACTCAAAACACGCTGAACAAGGATTGATTTGTAGTTTGCAGTGCATGCCACACTATCAATTACCTCATTATGATCTTCAGCAACATCAGGATCTTCAGCACTATCCACAAATTTATCTGCATAAAGATCAGTTGCAAGTGCAAATTCATTCTCTTCACCACTAGCACTAGCATACCCACCATCATCAGTAGCAATATATGCACATTTGCTGGGGCATTCTTTAGCAATATGCCCCATGCCCTTGCAGCAGTGGCAAACAACTTTAGAAGAGCTGCTAGAGGAAGGTGTAGCAGATCCACTGGAAGAAGGTGTGATAGGAGAACTTCCTTACAGGCGTTGGTGGTCTCTACACATTAGAAAATTTACTCATCTCGGTTGGACGTGAAGGAGCGGACAGAGTCGTGGAACGCTTAGGTTGTCGTCCCTATACTTCCCTTTTAGCTTTAAGAGCATAATGATATAATTGGGAAAATCTAGTCCATTCTTTATAGTCAAGAACATCTTGTATTTCACGACGCAAACCTCCAAAAAATCTAGAACACTTATCCATTTCATCCTCCTGTATGTTACTATGTGCTAGACCAATTAAAAGCTCCTGATAATATTCCTCAACAGTCTTACTACCTTGATTTAAACATTGCAGTTTTAATCGCAGATAACGCTGATACTATGGAGGAACAAATCTCGATTTCATTCGTTGTTTAAGTACAATCCAAGTTTGAGGTATTTGAGCATTAGCATTAGCATTAACATTATTGCAAATACCATTCCACTAGAAAAGAGCAAAACTTGTAAACTCACTAGTAGCAAGTCTAACTCTATATTCTTCAGGTACTTGATGGGAGCTAAATTTTTGATCCACAACCATTTCCCAATCTAAATATGCTTTAGGATTAGCAGAACCAGAAAAAGGATATATCTTAAACTTGGTTTTAGAGAAAGGATCATTATTACCTTGGTTATTACCTCCCATACCACGTCGGTTAAAGCTCAACCGATTATGGTTACGTGCATCCTTAGCACGTCATCGAGCTTTGGCTTCAGCTTCAGCCTCCGCGTCGCCATCCTCCTCCTCAGAGAGATCATCATCAGCAGCATCTTTAGGACGTGGTTCAGGATGTCGTTGTTCAACATCTTCAATCCTCTTGGCCAGGTTGGTGATTTGCCGAAGGATCTCATTAAACTTGTCATCAAGAACGGCACGAAGCTCATTCTTGGAAACACAGTCATTGAAATCTGTAGGTGTGTCCTCGTTCCCTTTGCCGCTGCCTCTGTCTTTTCCTGACATGGTTAGTAGAAAGGAGAAGACAACACAAATAGTATTATCCCTACCAACTACTTAGGTTGTGGGCAAGGAAAAACAAGGCATTCAACTCTCAAGCGTCTTACCACGGTCTTACAAGTGTTCTTACCAAAGCAACAGGCGGTGCAATCGGTCGGTGACTGTGATACCATTGTAGCTTGAGTGTAACAGTTACAAGGTGAACATGTACTTGGTTAGAAGAAAGTGGAGCTTGGACAGACATAATATAGTAGCAAGGAATAGCAATATTCGCAACTGAATAGCAAAGCTGAATAAGTATCCCAAGTACTTGTCTTAGTTGCTGGCCTACTCACGTTCCAAGTACCAGATGTATCAAGTGATGTGAACAACAGGAATATGATTAGGAACAAAGCAGAAATCAGCACACGCAAATATAGCTCAAATGGCGCTCTCTATGTGCTCCTCTAGATATTGTTCTACTTTTATCCTTTTTTTCTCTATTTTTAGGTTGTCGTTGTTTTTTTGGGATTCTTTGACTTTTTTTATTTTTTGATATTTTTTCTTCACTTCAGAGCACAAAAGAAGTAACCATAGAAAATATGAGCTTAAACAAGTGAAAGGCGTGGCCTGTGGAAAATTCAAAACTCGTGCTCAAAATTGACAAAAAGCTTATGACCACGAAAAGAGGATCTTGTGACCAGTTTTTTGCCAAAATAAAATTTTTTGAACCCAACAAAGTAGGGGACGAACGAATCTAAATTTTTTTCTGATCGATTTTGATATATGGAACGTCAAAATCCGAGTTCGTATGCGAAAACTAGACCAGTTTTGAGAACTGACTCCGAATTAGAGGACAAAACGGGAACAATGCGCGCAAAAGTTATTGCACGGCTATGGATAGATGCAAACAGTGAAGACAAGTGCAACAAATTAGATGACGTAGACTAGGGTTTGGAGGATACAAAGGAAACACAGCAAGACTTGAAGGTGTTCACGGATTATGATGAAAAACAAAGAGAAAAACACAAACTAGACTAAAAACGATCTAAAACCAGCAACCAGAACTTGCCCTAGGACACGAACTCAACATCGTGAAATAGAGATGAAATTACACGGCACAACGAGGCTATAGGACAGGGAATATGTGACGGTATATTTTTTTTTTTTGCTTTTTGTGGACTATAGGTAATGCAAAAACAGTAACAATCTAAAGGGAAAAAACAAAGTTATACCTAACGGGTAACAAGGTCTCTGATACCAATTAATGTAGACAAGGCCCGATCTTCCGAAAGGTATGATAGCGTCGATTGGTGGAGACTCGACGTTCATGATCTAGGCTTCGAACCAAGACTGGTTTGGACCCCCGCAACCGTTACACCACTGCTCCGTTGGTTATCAACTACGCGAACGCGATTGACCTCGCCGAGAAGGCTTTCCTACAAGCAAATCGAGAACACAAGTAAGAATGGGATGAACGCAATCTAAAATTGTAAATAAATATGAGGCTTATAAAAATAAAAAGGAGTTCAAGTCTTTATTCGAAAGGACTAATCGCCACAGGCAAACAAGATCAAGAATTGGGGCCCTGGTTCACAGCAAGCAGCCTTGGCGGCACAGTTGCAGCAAAACGACGTCTGTTTCACAAGGAATCAAGAACTAAACAAAACCCAAACCCTAAGGAGAGCGACGACTGCTAATTATAGAGTCTTGGGCGTCACCCCCTGGACGCACCCCCTAATGGGCCCAAACACGATACATGGTCCAACGGACCAAAAGACGGTGTCGTAGCACCTTGGTAGATTCTGGACGCTGACTTATTTTGACGATTCCCGTTGATTCTGAAGGGATTTTGATGTGAGACCAATTGCATTGGCTTTCTTATCTAATTAGCTTTCCATCCATATGTGGATCATAAAAAATGGAGCCCGGACGCGCCCGTGTGACTAGTTTTATGATAGACTAGTCCTAGAACCCGAGATGGGCTCCAAGTTCAGTTGGACTGGGCCTCCACCATGAGAAAGATGAATTGGACGCCCATGCTGGACCTCCTCCTCTCCTTGGCTTATATGTGATGAAGTAGTGATGTCCTCATCAGAGAGTGCGATCACATTTAGGATTGATAGCCGTACTATTAAGAGGGGAGAATTCTCGGTTAATGCGGTTATCAAGTGCCACTAGGTGAGTTCATACATGCATTTGCATTAGGACCTAGTGTGCTAACATAATACCCCTAAAAATGGTTGTGAAATTGCTAACTCACTCACACATATGGTAGTACACTTGTGGAGTTAGCACATTTACAAAAGGGTTGAAGAAGTTGTGAAGAGGTGCTCACTATGGAGCACCGGACGCTGGTCCTTGTGGGACCGGAAGCGTCCGGTGGCAAACCCTAGCCTTAGACTGGCTAAGCTAGGGCGACCGGATGCTACCCCCTGACAGTGATCGGACACGCCTGTGCCGAAACATAGCTCGCACTCATACTGACAGAGATCGACCAAACGCTGGCGGAGTCCGGTCAAGACGATCGGATGCGTCCGGTCGGCAAAATCACAGTTTGGAACCTCTCTGAGTTGCACCGGACTCTGGGGAGTCGCGCGTCCAGTTAGGTGACCTGCTACGTCTGATGCAAGTGCAGTGAGCATGCACGAAGGAGCTATTGTGCGCCAACGGTAACTTTCAAATGGTCGAGACACGTGTCCTCAGGCGATACACCAGACGCATCCGGTGCACCCTGCAGCGTGTCCGGTCACTGCGCAGTCAGCCCACTAAAGAGGCCAACGGGTATGTTGAGTGAGGGAGCTCTATAAATAGAACTTGGCCGGCTTTGGGAGGTCTCTCTTGGCATTCTAACATACTTGACATCCCTTTGAGCTAAGCATACTCCCTCCCACTCATCTCCTTGCTTGATAGTGCAAATCAAAGTGAGATTGAGTGATTCCAAGTGTATTTGCTTGTGTGATTGCATCTAGCGGCACTTGGGGATAGTTGTTGCTGTGGTTTTCTTCTTACTTTTGGTGGTTGCTGCCACCAAGATGGGTTGGAGCAGCGGAGGAGTATTGGCACAAGTTGGTGATTGTTCGTGGCCATCTCCTGGTGATTTGTGAGGGGTATTGTACCTTCCCCAGCGGAGAAGCCAAAAGGTAGATCTAGTAAATTGCTCTTGTCATTGAGCTACCCTCACTTGTGCGTATGTTCTTGCGGCACCCATTTGTTGGGCTAGGTTTCTAAAACACCTATTAGCCACCGAACCACCAAGTGTGTGGTCGACACAACGGGGACTAGCGTGCAGGCAAGCACGTGAACCTCGAGAGAAAAATTGTGTGTCCCTTGTCTCATTGGATATCTCCCGATATTCATTTGGTATTTATACTGTGATTAATTGTCTCTTGCCGGCATTGGTAACTATCTCTATCACTTGCTTTACTTTCATATACTCTTGTGTAGTGATAGTTGTAGTTCCTAGTAGTAGCTCTCTAGATAGAAGTAATTAGCTCTTGTTTACTCACTAGTTTAGAGAGTAGTGACTTAGACACTGATTGATATAGAGATCATAATATACTAGAATTGCTTGGATAGGTGGCTTGCAACACTTAGTAGAGCTAGAGCAAAAAGCTTCACTTTCTAATTGACTAATTAGTTGCTCTAAGTGTTTTGTAGAATTTTTATTAGGCTATTCACCCCCCTCTAGCCATTTAGGACCTTTCAGCTACTCCACCACACATAGAGCAGTATGACTCGTCATACATTGTTGATTACACGGAGGATGTGCTTGAGAGGAGGCCAAATGACACAAGACATCATCCTGTTGTCAACTACATGGGCAAGCTCAAAATGCTGGAGGAATCAAGAGATGAGAATCCCTATGAAGTGCCCAAGGATTAGGGAATTGACTATAGATTTTGGAATGAATTCCATTCCAACTTTTATGCCTCTATGATCTTTAATTCCAAGAGGACCAAGATTGTGAAGATGCAATACATTGACTAGCAGGAAATGGAAGCAAAGCATGACACTAAGTTTGATAGGTCATTACATCTTGTGACAGGTTCGGGCTCTCTAATCTGATGGCATTCCAGTTTAACTGGAATGTGGAGGTGCTTGCTTAGTTTCATTCTATATTTTTGTATGATGTGGTTGCCAATGAGATTCATTGGATGACTGAAGGTCGGCATTACATGATTAACTATGTGACCTTTAGTCATTTACTTGGCTTTAGTGAGGAGAAGCGTGGCTTCACATACATACATGATGAGCGTAGAGCTAAAATTAGAGACATTGCCTACATATGGATTGACAGGAGGTCTACAGATGGTAAGGTAAAGGGACTGAAGAGCTTTTATTATATTCTAAACAATTTGATTAGGCATACCATTAATCCCAAGGACAGAGCTGCATCGAATCTAAATGGTTATGTGAGGAACATACCTGCGAGGTTTGCACCTGGTGAAGATAGATTCTACGTTCCTCGCTTCATGTGGCGTGAGCTCTGGGTGGCTATGGAGGATGCTAGGAAGGGGCTACCCTATGCTCCCTATTTGATGTTTATGATTGAGAGGGTCACAGGCTACAGGTTTGAGAAAGATGGACTTCATGAGCCGTACAAGATTGAGAAGACTCATGCTTTAGGAGCTAGTGAGACAGCGAGGCGCTCTTCAGCAGCAGCAGATATTCCTAAGTCCTCTCATGCTGCTTCCCATAGGCAGAAGAAGGGCAAGATTGGTCAGTGGATCAAGGCTCTTTTCAGTTTGTGTACCTATGCAGCAGATACAACATACTAGTCATGGTTGGAGAACCGTGAGTATAGGGAGAAGGCCGACCTTCCACCGCTTCCACCACCACGGTCACCTCCTAAGTTTGACAACCTACCTAGCCTATCTAATTCAGACTTTGAGGAGGAGCTTAGCCATACTCTATCACAGCTTCGTCGCTCAGCACGCTACACCTCCACCACTCACCGCCAGGGCAGGGCGGTAGTCTCTGACGATGATGATGATAATGATGATGGAGGTCCTACGGATGTGGATTGGGAGAACATCTAGGAGGAGGGTGAGTGAGTTGTATCTTTCTCCTTTCTTTTTCTCTTTTTGGTGCTTATTGCCAAAGGGGGAGAAGAAATTAGAGGGGTACAACAATTCGTCGCCATGGCAGCTTGGAGCTCTACATGTCATATCTGTTGAGAGTTAGTAGTTGTTGTGAGTTTGAGAGACGCTCAAAACTCTATTTTATTGTAATAATGCTACCTAAGTACTCAATGTGTATCGGATGTGGACATGTATCGTTGTGTGACTTTTCTAGCTTGTCATATTTATGCTTTGTTTAGACTTACCGTGTGTAGCAACTGTGTGGTGCTTGTTTCTATTTCTGTGCTGCATCCAGCAGTGCGCCAGTGCTGCACATAAGCCCGGGAGTGCCACACCCACGGTAGTGCTGCGTTGTGCCGCGGTAGTGCCGCACCTGTCTGGCTCAGCCCTTTGATTGCATAACTATCATACGCATCACGTTTATTATTTGACACAATGTGCAGCACCCCACAGAAGCATGGATGTAGGGTAAGTCTCATCATTAAACTAAGTTTGTGAATTATGGCCTCTAATGCCATTTTGAGAATTTAATTCTCCATTCACACATTTAGGGGGAGTTTCTACACCTATGGCACGAAAATCTCAGTTTATATTTATGTCTTTTGTAAGCTCTAATTGCGTTGTCATCAATCACCAAAAACGGGGAGATTGTAAGTGCAATCAAGCCCTAATTGTGGATTTTGGTGATGATGACCACGCGATTAGAGAGCTAATGAGATTTATCGAGTTGACAAGCAGGAGATACACAAATGAGGATGATTCATGTGATGGTGGAGTCCCTAATTACAAAAGATGATGGCATGGAACTCAAAGGCATTTATTTCATTTTATATTTTAAAATTGAGTATAGGAAAAGAGTACTACAAAGGGGGATACAATGCACAAGCTTAAATGTGCAACCAAGTGCTCACTTTTCCACCAAATACATCCTCATATCCTTAGCTAGACAGCAAGCATCTCATTTCCTTTTCTTCAGCTGTCTGGTTGGTGCAGCACTACCGCACAAGAGGAGAGGCACTGCCGCAGGTGAGCCGCGACACTGTCGTGACTTATCTGACCATTGGGGATAGGTGGGTATTTATACCTTCTCCTCTCTCTCCCAACATCTCTCTCTTCTTCCACCTCTGTACCAGACCGACACCAATAGCTCTTTTGCTCACTCTCTCTTGTCCATTGGAGACATCAAGCTCCCAAGCTTTCCCTTGTAATTTCCCATCAAATCCTTGAGAAAAAAAGGCTCCAAACTCAATTAGAGAGCAGATCCAATTGATTTCCAACTCCTAGAGCACTTGGTTCTCACTCTAGCCGGTGGATTGCATCTATTACTCTTGGAGCTTTGCTCCTAGCCGGCTAGGCGTCGCCCGGAAGCTTCTAACCACATGTGGCTACTCTGGGAAGTTTGTAATCACCCAAGCATCTAGTAAGAAACACCTCATCTCAAGGATTCACTTCCTTGACTTGAGAACGAGGTAGAGTTGCAAAGCTCAAGCCTTAATGGCAAGCCTCAACAACGTGGAGGTAGACAAGCCTTGGTGGCGAGTTGAACCACGGGATAAATCATTGTGTCACTTGTGTTCTTGCTTCATTACTTGCAATACTTGTTTGTGTGGTGATTCTAGGGTTTGGCTTCGATCTACTAGCTCGTGGCGTTCTCAACACTTCCAGCAGCTGATCTAGGCTCTACTCTACCTCATGAACCACTGTAATTTCATCGATCTAGTTTTCATTTGGTAGATTTTGAATTGTATCTCGAGCTTGTCTGCAGGTACGACAGTGCTGCATCAAAACGCAGCAGTGTCACAGTGCGGCAGTGCCACGTCAGGGAGCAACAAAGCCGCATGTGGAATTTGATGTTTGCCTGCAGGTACGGCAGTGCTGCATCAAAGCGCAGCAGTGTCGTAGTGCGGCAGTGCCGCGTCAGGGAGCGACAAAGCCGCACGTGGAATTTGACGTTTGTTTACGTTTATTTTAAACAGGTCTATTCACCCCCTCGAGGCTTACCAGTGATCCTACACGTAACCCTCAGATCGGTCGGGGCACGTGCCATTGTGGTGCACGAGGCAACCAGTGTCCATGCACTTGCCGGCTTCGACGGACATGTTGCCACTGCCGCATCCGACCATGCCCCGTGGGAGGACGAGCATCAGGATGTTGTAACTATCCAAGAGGTTGGTGTCGAAGAATTTTAGACCACTGGAGGCGTCGAGTACGTGTGAACACCGCTAGCGTGGCGAGCGGAGCAACAGCGCCACCGTTGCACTGGACGCTACCCCAAGCTACAGCCGCTCGTGCTATAGCCGAACTTGCCGATGGCGGCGTTAGCGGCGCAGATTGCGCGCGTACATGTGGCCCGACCAGCTTGCGGGAGCGTCCACCATCGCCGATGTGTCGTGCACCGGCGCGAACCCAGTCGTCACTACTAGAGAACAGACTTTAGAACGATGTCCCAATTTAGCATTAGCCTCGGCATTTTTTGCCCCTGGGACTAAAGGACCCTTTAGTCCCGGTTGGTATTACCAACCGGGACTAAAGGTCCCTGTCCAACGGTCGTCCGCGAGGCAGAGATCTTTAGTTCCGGCTGGTATTACCAACCGGGACTAAAGGTTTACCTTTAGTCCTGGTTGGTAATACCAGCCGGGACTAAAGCTTTTAGTCCCGGTTTGGGTGATGCCCCGGGAATAAAGATTAATATTTAGTCCCGGTTTGGTCCCCTAACCGGGACTAATTATCCCGGCCTATAATTCTGCTCAATTCTTCCTCCCCGAGCTCGAGCCATTCCATTATTCAAACTCACTGCCTCTGTTCTTCAGCTTGCTGTTGTTCTTGCACTCTCCCCCTCCATTGGTGTTGCTCTTCGATTTTGGAGGTAACAAACTTAATCCTCTTATGTTTTATCAGTAGCTTATCTCATTTTGCGATGTAGATGCATGTGTAACTTTATATGTTGGACTTTATTATGATTTTATATGTCATTTTTAGCTCAAAATCACATGATGATTTGCATATATGTTTGGATAAACAAAAGTTAAATTAGTTCATCAAAATCACGCCTCGCTCGTCCTCGCTGGAGCACGCGCCATTCTCGTCCCCGGTGGCTTACGTGATCTTAGAATTAATTTTTCCATGAAATGAAAAACTTAGAAAATTGTTAGAAAATTGTAGAAAATCCGTACTAGTTGAACTTGCGGACCGTGTTCATGTCGGCGAGCATGTTCTCTGCCGAGCGGTAACGGACGTCAAGGAGGAGCTTTGATTCTACGAGGGAGAGCGGCAACGGTCGTGAAAGACCGTGTTCCCTTTCTCGTAGAATCAGAGCTCTTCCTTGGCCAAGTACGGTGCCGTCCGGTGGAGAAATGCTCGTCGAGATGATTACGTAAGCAAGGTCAATTAGTACGGATGGTTATTTATTGAAACATGTTTTTGAGCTATAATTTGATGGATATTTGAAAATATGAAATTTACACTAGTTTGCAAAAATAAGTATAGAAAGTAGATGACAACTGTTACTGGATCCTCGGCCTCTCGTTCGGTTGCGAAACGACTGAGGCCAGAACTCCCTCTCATTATCTGCGGCAAGTGTAAGCAGAAGATTGTGATGGAGTACCGAGTCAAGAGACAGGGACCCAACAAGGGTCGTGTTTTCTACAAGTGCCCGGATCGCGATGTGAGTTTCTTACGCATTTTATAATTATGGCTAATTGACCTGCTTTTCTTGAATATTTTTGACTAAATATTTTTTGGCTTTAATTTCAGTGGGAGGGCAATGGATGCGATGGTTGGTACTGGGAGGAAGATTATGCTACATACGTGCAGAATTTGGGTGCGCTTGAGGTAGCGGATGCTGCTGATGAGGCAGTGAGCCAGCAGGAGAAGCTTATTGATATTCAACAGAAGAATGATTTGTCTGTTTTAGTTGCGTACGATCACAAAATAATTATGTTACTGAAGTGCATTGTAGTTTTAGTTTGTTTAGTGATAGTTGGGATTGCTTACGTTGTAGCCAGGCTTAGTTAATTAATCAACCGTGTGTGTGTCATTTATGTTGTGTAATAAAATACTTAATTATGTTCAAGGTTTTCATAATTTGTCGTGTAATACAGATTATGTCACGCCATTGGATGTACAATGCCGATCGTCGCTCCCAAGACTTTATAGAGGGCTTGCACTATTTCTTAGGTGTGGCCGAGGCAAATAAGCGGGATGGTTTCATATGCTGTCCATGTGCCCTATGTAAGAATTTAAAGGAATATTCAAGCTCAATGAGTCTTCATTCACATTTGCTTAAGTCAGGTTTCATGTCAAACTATATATGTTGGACTAAGCATGGAGAAAGCGGGGTCATGATGGAAGAAGGTGAAGGAGAAGATTTAGACATTGATGACATTATTGCTCAGTATGGTGCCTTTGATGATACTACAATGGGGGGAGATGAAGAAGAGGTAGCGGTAGAAGATGATCTCGGTGATGCTCTTGGCGATGCCATTCGTGATGCACAACAAGAATGGGAAAGTGAAAAAGAGAAAGTTAAGTTGGAGCGCATGCTTGAGGATCATAGGAAGTTGCTATACCCGATGGCCGAAGAGGGGCAAAAAAAGCTAGGTACGACACTGGAATTGCTACAGTGGAAGGCAAAGAATGGTGTATCCGATAAGGCATTTGGGAATTTATTAAACCTCATAAAGAAGATGCTTCCGAAGCCAAATGAATTGCCCACCACTACGTACGAAGCAAAAAAGGTTGTCTGCCCTTTGGGATTAAAAATCCAGAAGATACATGCATGTCCTAATGACTGTATCCTCTACCATGGCAATGAATACGAGAATTTGGATGAATGCCCGGTATGTAAAGCATCGCGGTATAAGATCAGGCGCGATGATCCTGGTGACGTCGAGGGTGAACAACGTCCTAGAAAGAAAATCCCTGCCAAGGTTATGTGGTATGCTCCTATAATACCACGCTTAAAACGTTTGTTCAGAAATAAAGACCACGCAAAGTTGTTGCGGTGGTATAAAGAAGACCGTAAGGTAGACAATATGCTGAGACACCCAGCTGATGGGTCCCAGTGGAGAGCGATAGATAGAGAATTTTCAGAGTTTGCAAATGAGGTTAGAAACTTAAGGTTCGCCTTAAGTACAGATGGTATGAATCCTTTTGGACAGCAGAGCACTAGTCATAGCACTTGGCCAGTTACTCTATGTATCTACAACCTTCCTCCATGGTTATGCATGAAGCGGAAGTTCATTATGATGCCGATCCTCATCCAAGGTCCGAGGCAACCTGGAAACGATATTGATGTATATCTGAAGCCATTAGTTGAAGAACTTCTAGTTTTATGGAACAAACCAGGTGTACGTGTCTGGGATGAGTACAAACAAGAACACTTTGACCTACGAGCAATGTTGTTCGTAACCATCAATGATTGGCCTGCTTTAAGTAATCTTTCAGGTCAGACAAACAAAGGATATAATGCATGCACACATTGTTTTGATGACCTTGACAGTATATATTTGAAAAGATGTCGAAAGGTCGTGTACCTTGGCCATCGTCGATTCCTTCCTTTGAACCACCAAGTAAGAAAGAAAGGGAAGCATTTTAAAGGTAAGCCAGACCACCGGAAGAAGCCTCATAACCGAACCGGGGAAGATGTACTCGCAATGGTCAAGGATGTGAAAGTAGTATTTGGAAAGGGACAAGGCAGTGAATCTGTTCCCAAAGATGCTAATGGACATGCACCCATGTGGAAGAAGAAGTCCATCTTTTGGGAGCTACCCTATTGGCAAGTCCTAGAGGTCCGCAACGCAATCGACGTGATGCACCTGACAAAGAATCTTTGTGTGAACCTGTTAGGATTCATGGGTGTGTACGGGAAGCCAAAGGATTCACTTGAAGCACGCCAGGACTTGCAGTGCATGAAAGAACGAGACAACCTTCATCCAGAGAAGACAGGTGATGGACGTCATTACTTAAGTCCTGCTAGCTACACGCTTAGCAAAGAAGAGAGGGACAGCATGTTCGAATGTCTAAGCAGCATCAAGGTCCCATCGGGATTCTCCTCCAATATAAAGGGTATAATAAATGTGCCAGATAAAAAATTCCTAAACTTAAAGTCCCACGACTGCCACGTGCTTATGACGCAATTGCTTCCAGTTGCTTTAAGAGGAATTCTACCTCCACATGTACGTCTAGCCACCGTGAAGCTATGTGCATTTCTCAATGCAATTTCTCAGAAGGCAATCAATCCAGTGGAACTAGCTACTCTACAGAACGATGTGGTTCAATGTCTTGTCAGCTTTGAGTTGGTGTTCCCTCCATCCTTCTTTAATATCATGACACACATCCTAGTTCATTTGGTGAAGGAGATTAGTATTCTTGGACCTGTGTTCTTACATAACATGTTCCCCTTCGAGAGGTTTATGGGAGTCTTGAAGAAATATGTGAAAGTCCGTTCTAAGCCTGAAGGAAGCATCGCCCAGGGCTATGGAACAGAGGAGGTCATTGAGTTCTGTGTTGACTTTATTCCTGACATTGCTCCGATTGGCGTTCCCGAATCACGACATGAGGGGAGACTCAGTGGTAAAGGAACTTTAGGGAAGAAAACATATATTGGCATGGAAGATGATTATTTCAATAAAGCACACTACACAGTTCTTCAGAACTCGTCATTGGTGCATCCGTACATCGAGATACATAAGGAGTTCTTACGATCCAAGTTTCCAGGGAAGACTGAAGCTTGGATTAGGCGTCAGCACATGAAAAGTTTCAGTGGTTGGTTGCGAAAAGAATGTCAAGGCGATGACAATATTGATGAGCAACTGTATTTGTTGGCTAGGCCGCCATCGTGGCATATCCTCACGTACCAAGGGTACGAGATAAATGGGAATACATTTTACACAGTTGCCCAAGATAAAAGGAGCACCAATCAAAATAGTGGTGTTCGCATAGATGGCACAGATCCAAATGGGAATATACAAACATATTATGGCCGCATAGAAGAGATATGGGAACTAGACTACGCACCTAATTTTAAAGTCCCTTTGTTCCGGTGCCAATGGGTGAAGCTGACCGGAGGAGGGGTAACAGTCGACAAAGAGTATGGAATGACAACAGTGGACCTCAACAATATTGGATACAAAGAGGAACCATTCGTCCTTGCTGCCGATGTGAGTCAGGTGTTCTATGTGAAAGACATGTCTACAAAATCAAAGAGAGGAAAAAACGAAGACATCAACTCAATGATCAATGAGCCAAAGCGCCACATAATTCTTTCTGGGAAAATAAATATAGTAGGAATTGAAGACAAGTCAGACATGTCAGAAGATTACGAAAGAAATGTCCGAATTCCACCCTTCATAGTGAAGAAAGATCCAAGCATCATGTTAAATGATGAAGACACTCCATGGTTACGACAAGATCATAACCAAGGGTCATACGTCAAGAAGAAATTCACTGTTGTGCCCGCATGATACAACGATGCATGTTTAATATATTATGTTTTAGAGACGGATATTATGTAATATGTTTTCGGAACCCTAGATTGTCTAAAATTGAAAAGTTTTGAATACCAAGTTTGTTCATATCATCAATATCTACAATCCTTATATAGACCATTTTTTCATTTGAGAAAGCTTGAACAAAATGTAGTTCAATTTTCACAAGTGTGTGACATAGTTTTAGAAAGTCTATAAGAGATAAGGAAAATTGTGACTAGTGTTTGATAAAAATTTCTCAAATGGGAAAATGATCTATGTAACAATTGTAGATCTTGCTGAGATGATCAAACTTGGTATTCAGAGTTTTTTCATCTGAGGTCATTTAGTGTCTCATTTGAGCAAGTTTGACCAAGTCAAATTTGGTCAAATGAAAAAACAACACTTTGACCCTAGTATTATGGACTCTAAATGACTTCGAATTGAAAAGTTTTGAATACCAAGTTTGTTAATTTTGGTCGAATTGAAAAAACAACAATCCTTATATAGGCCATTTTTTCATTTGAAAAAGTTGTACAACAAAAAATACTATATTTTCTTTATTTTTATAGGTTTAACAAAAATTTCCTGTCAATTTTGGTCAAAAACCGAGAAAAAATTGAAACATTGACGTTACAATAATGTGATAATAAATTTCCTATCGAATAATATTAGTTTTATTAATTTTAAGTTACAAATATATTTTTGCATTAACAAAATACTTAGTATTAGTAACATTTATATTCTATATTCATAAAAGAAATTAAAAACTATAGGTTACAAAATTTTCCTATTTACAATAAATAATTAGTTAATCAATAGAATTTTTTAAAATAAATATTGCAAAGTATTGAAGTTGCTATGGAATTAATTGATTAACCTAGTATTAAACAAAATCAAAATCCCAGGTCTTTCCAATTACGCTGGCGGGTTGCCAAAATTTTCGGTGCCTTCAGTCCCGGCCCAGACCAAGAACCGGGACTAAAGAGTGAGCGGCAATTTCGGTGCGCGCCCAAAATACTTTTAGTCCCGGCTAGTAACACCAACCGGGACTAAAAACCCTTTAGTCTCGGCTTGTAAGGCGAGCCGGGACTAAAGGGTTGGGCCTTTAGTCCCGGCTGGTAATACAAGCCGGGACTAAAGGGTTTTTAGTCCCGGTTGGTGTTACTAGCCAGGACTAAAGGGTTCCGGCCTATATATATCCAACGGTTTCATCTTCTACCTTTCGATCTACACGTCGATCATCGCCGCCGCCACCGCCATCTTCGATCTCGCCTCCGTCGCCCCAGACCCGCCCGGCCGTACATCGAGCTCGTCTCTGCCGCGCCGCCGTCGTCTTCTACCCCCGCCCGGCCGCGCCATCCGCCCGGCCCCGTCTCTGCCCGCACCCGAGCCCCCTCCGTCGACCGCTTCCCGCGCGCCCGGCGGCCTCGTCGTCGAGCCCCGCCGTCTCCGCCGCCGTACGTCGTCCTCGCGCGATCGAGGTGCTCAGCTCGGCCCCGCGCGTGGCCGGCCAGCACGCCCTGCCGGCCCGCGCCATCCGCCTCGATCCACAGCGCCTGCTAGCTAGCTTAGCTTGCTCTCGGCCGGCCAATATATATTAGATTAAAATGTTAGATTTAATTAGTAGTTTTTGATATATGTTAGATTTAAATGTATTAAAATTTAATTAGTACTTTATTTAGATAGTTTTTTTAGATAGTTTTTTATTATAGTATTTGATATATGTTAGATTAAAATGTATTAAATTTTAATTAGTACTTATTTAGATAGTTTTTTTTAGATAGTTTTTTATTATAGTTTTTGATATATGTTAGATTAAAATGTATTATCTATTACTAGTTTATCTAATTTCATGTTAGATTTATTTAATTGGATTTAGTAATTATATATTCTATCTCTCTATATATATATCTAGAGAGAGATTCTATATGTATACATATGGTACTTAATTAATTATTTCTATATGTATATTTACATGTACTTATTTTCATGTGTTGAGGGAGAGAGAAAATTGTATCTAGAGAGACATTCTATGTGTTATCACATGCATATCTAGAGATATAGACATATGCACTTATTTCTATGTGTTGAGAGAGAGAGAAAATATATTGTATCATTCTATGTGTATATATATACATGTACTTATTTCCATGTTTTTGGATCGAAAGTGTTTTTGATTCGATTCCAAAGCCTATATCTTATTATTGTTTATCCTTATGAAATATTATGTGTTATTATATTTAATTGGATTTAGTAATTCTATATGTGTTATCACATGTACTTATGTTATGTACCATAATAATTCTATCTATGTGTTATCTTGAAGATACAAATGGCTGCTCCGGATGATAACTTGAGTGATGACATAATGGCGGATATTATCAACGCCGGCACCAATGTGGATGTAGATGACACGAGTCAGTACTTTGCTGATTATGAGGATATCCTGAATATGCCGGTGGTTGAAGATCAACAAATTGTCGCGCAAGAAAATACTGGCGAGGTATATTCGATTATCTATCATCTCTTATAGATGCATGCGTACATATATTTGTTGTTAATCGTTGTGTTTCTACTCATGTAGCCGGTCTCTGGATCTACATCAACCACCGACAAAAGTAGGAAAGTCCGAGGGCCAAAAAAGCCATTAGAGGGCCGTTTCATAATATCAGAATTCGACACCGACACCGGCAAACCATTGGGACCACATGCTCAGACATATGTCAATCAATGTGGGTTCATTGTAAGGGATAGGATCCCAGTTAGTGCTCGTGAATGGAAGCAGAAGATATCCGCTCCTAATGTTAGTTTTGTATCTGATCGTGATAAGAACCTAGCTTGGAGAGATATCACTCAGCATTTCACATTACAAGCAGATGATGCTTTGAAGGAGCTAGTGAGGGATTGGACAATGAAGAAGATGGCAACATTGTTCCAGAGTTGGAAGAAGACATTGTATAAAAAGTTTATCTTGAAGAATGCTACGCCGAATTTCAATGCTAAGGCGTTTGTCAAGTTGGAGTCCCATTGGGATGCCTTCGTAGAATACAAGACATCTCAAGATAGTGAGGAACGTGTGATGAGGAATCGGCAGAATGCCCGACAGAAGCAATACCATCATCGCATGGGATCAGGTGGTTATAGGAGTGCTATTCCCAAGTGGCAGAACCTAGAAGCAGAGATTACTGCCAAGGGAATCATACCTGAAACAATAGAAAAGAACTGGCCTCAACGCGCGAAGAATTGGTTCTACGCTCATGGGGGAAGCCTAGACCCAGACACTGGCAAGCTAATTTTCGGCCAAAAAATTGAGAGAGCAACACAGAGACTAGCTCGTGCTAGGGAAGAAGCTGATAGTGGTGTTTTCAAGCCCAACAGAGAGAAGGATGAATTGACATATGCCCTAGAGAATCCCGAACACGGTGGTCGAACAAGAGGCTATGGGGCGGTTCCGTGGCTACACGCATTCCCAGTAGACAAGGATACCTACAGAAGCCGCCAGAGAAAGAAGGATGAGGAGGCAGAACAAATTCGTGCATTGGAGCAATTTGTTGATGAGTCACGACAAGCATTGCTTGAATCACGTGAACGAGAAAAATCTCTTGAGGCAAGAATGCAGGAGGAGATCAAGAGGCAAGTGCAGCTAGCAATGAGTCAAATGCAATCGCAATCAACGCCGGGAGTCACCATTAGCCCCGTTGGTCAGATGAAAAGCAGTTGTGCTTCTACGGAGCTGCCAGTTATTCAAGACGACGCTGGGTTGCGCTTCCCTGTTGATGACATTACCGAGCCTCTAACAAAATGTGAGCTGCACATTCCAGATGGTAATGCATCAATCATGGTGGCTGTCGGGGTTGTATCTCCAATAGACCGAACGAAGACACCAAGAATCCATGGGTCAGTTATTCAACCTGGATATGCTAGCGTCTCGGTCGATAGAGTGCTCAAAGGTTACAGCAATGTTCCTCTTGACATTGAAGGCGGTGATGGGGAGAAGACACTAGGAGAAACAGAGAAGACATTTATTCAATGGCGCAAACGCTTCATCATCATTCCTGGGGCGCCACCGCTTCCCCTACCTCACCCTAGGTACGAATGAAAGTGAATGAAATATTATTTTCCATTAATTTTCTATTGGCTTCAAAAATAATTGACACACAAATTGTTTTTATAGCAGGGTCTCTCCCCAGCCTAGCCTAATCATTCATTCCCCATCTCATCACAGCGTCGCGGGGGGCGAGACGACTTCATCCCCACGGCGATCGCCAACTCCTACACCGGCCCCATCGCCTCCACAACGATCTCCAACTCCTACACCGGCCCCATCGCCTCCACAACGATCTCCAACTCCTACACCGGCCCCACCGCCTCCACAACGATCTCCAACGTCTCCACGCCGGTCTCCACCAACACTGGCCTCATCGCCTCCAGCCGATCTCCAACACCGCCTCCACCCCCTCCACAGCGACGCACTACAAAGACGTCTAAGGTCCCGGCGGCAAAGAAGACCCCAAGAAAAAGAGTTATTTCTCAAGAAATACTTCCTGAAAAGACTGATGAGCAAATAGCAGCTGAAGAAGACAAAAAAGTAAAAGATTTTTTTATAGATATCAAAAACAAGAGTCAAGCAAAGCTTAAGGAGAAGCCGTACTTTTACATACCACGAGATGTGCTGAGGTAGAAGGTCGATGCTCACAAGAAAAAGATGATTGAACTTCGTAAGCCTTCGCCACTATCAGACTATGACCGCTCCCTCGTGAAGTCACATGATGCAGATAAGAAAAGGAAAAGAGCATCAGGGAAGGATGTCCCACAGCTCGGACAACAGAAGCAACCAATGCAAAATCTTGTTGTTGCTAATGAATATGGTTCCAACATAGAAGTCTATCGACCAGACAACTCTGGAGAAGTGTCGGTTCAAGCCCTTAATGCTTTTTTTAAAGATACTGGTTTAACCTTGGATCAATTGACGGGCAAAGCTCCAATCCAGAACCTGGAAGTTGATACCTGGAAGACTTATAAATATGGCAAAAGTCTATACAACCCTGCGGCTCTGAATGAATTGGGTACGCAAATGTACTTGCTCAACAAGTGGTACATGCAGGCGTGTGGCAGGGGTGAGCAGTGGATCTTTGTCAGATTTAGAGACCATCATTACTTCCGTGGCGATGACATCTTACATATTAGTTTCGAAGAATTGCATCAACTATTCCACTTGGACGCTCTGGACAAATCAATCATGAGCTCCTTTTGTTTGTAAGTGATTCTTACTTTTATTTAATAAACTCACTTCCATGCGTACGTGTATATAATTATCCTCACATGTAACTTATATTTATATATAGATTCCAGATGTCAGAGCTCCAAAGAATACAAGACACCAGTGTTGGCTTCATTGATCCTTATATCGTATTCAAAACCGATATTATTGTCAAGGACTACTGGGTATCTGAAGCACAGACGAATATCATGAAGTTCTTCGTGAAGCAGCACGACAAGACAACAATACTTTTCCCGTACAACTTTGAGTAAGTGTTAATAATAATGTAGTCTACACATTTTATGTAATATCAATACAACTTATATGCATGTACGTGTGTGTATAAACCAATGCAGTTTTCACTGGATACTCATTGTCATTGAGTTAAACTCAAGTCGGTTACTAATCTTTGACTCGTTGAGAAAAGAACGGGCACTATACCAAGATATGATAGACATTATCCAGGGGTAATTTCGATCTCTCGCGCACAACTATTATTGAATAGACTTTGCCATAATTTATTAACGATCGTACATTATTGGTCGCACAGGGTTTGGAAAGAGTTTATTCGGCAACATCGCAAGGATTGCAAGGCACCACTTAATGTAGTTGAAATACCAGTAAGTTGTACTATATACACTTCCCCACGTGTTTAATTACTATATCGTACTTCAATTTACGTGTGAGATGATGAGAATAATCTTCTTCTCGTACAGTGGTGTTTGCGGCAGGAACCAGGTAATAACTTGTGTGGATACTACGTTTGTGAATTTATCACTGCGCACATAAGAAGAACTCCTGAAGATGTCCTCAGAGTACGTATATATCAATTTTTATTTATTTTTAAATGAATATATATATATATATGTGTATTAATACTTTTCCTTTTATTTCAAATGCAAGACTGAATGGTTGAAACGAAGGGTCATGCAAAAAGACCATCTGAAAGCAGTTCAAGAGTCAATAGCAGGATATCTTCTAGAAAAAGTGCTAAATCCCAACGGCGAGTTCTACTTTGATCTTAAGGAATAAATGATGTAAATTAAATGTTTATTGATATCGTTATTTTCGAGAACAAGATTATGAAAGTGTTGTATATATACATATATATATATATATCTATAATATATATAGTTTCATACTTTATTCGAATATAATAATGCTCAAGATGAGAATTAGATGTAATTATATGCATGCGTGTATTTATATTAGCAACGTAGAATACGTACATAAAAACATATTATATATTAAACAAATACGTGTAACTGAACTGAAAACAAATTAAACAAAAAAAAAAGAAAAAGAAAAGGAACCTTTAGTCCCGGTTGGGGTTACCAACCGGGACTAAAGGGTGAACCATTAGTCCCGGTTGGTAACCCCAACCGGGACTAAAGGGTGCGCCATGTTCGCTCGGCTGGAGGGCCTTTAGTCCCGGTTGGTGTTACCAACCGGGACTAAAGGTCCCTCTTTAATCCCGGCTCGATGACCCGGGACTGAAGGTTCCACCTTTAGTCCCGGGATCGTTGTCCCGGCGCGGTAACCGGGACTAAAGGCTGTTACCGCCCGGGACAACAGGTCCATTCTGTAGTAGTGCGTGGACAACGGGGGTCGTACTTGTGCCTGACGTAGCCCCAGCGGCCATACAGTGTGCCTGTATGTGACATAGACTGTGCGAGTTAGAATAATTCACGTCTAGCAATGGCACGGAGTCTCGACTCTAAGACGTGTTAAGCGGTAGTATGGAGTTTGATTTTAAAATGTATTACTCTCTCCATCTCAAAATTCAAACTTGATTATCTTTGACCAATAATTAGCCTGATAGTATAAAAAAATTATAGTAGAATAGGGGTAACATGAGATTTGTATTTACAAATATTTTCTACTGATACTTTTATTGTTGGCATAAATAAATTGTATATATACAATAGTATAAATTAACAGTTAAAATATAATCTTGAAAACCGCACCAAATCAAATCGCGCATTTTTTCTATTTTTAAGACGGAGGGAGTAGAACATATCACGAGCGTTGAATAATAAATCTCCAACCTCCAAATTGTCCAGGTGACTGCACAACGAATTATATGATCCTTGCAACGTACAGGCACGTTGCCAATAAAAGTAAAAAATCAAATAGGTTGGAAACTTCCCTGCCGATTTTTTTTTACCTTTTTTTGAGAGCTTTTTTTTTATTTACGTAATCGTAATAGCGAGGAGCAGAGGACGCGAGCCCACACACTCTAGTCGGAAGATCCGCGTGACCTCTTCTGACCTTCCTACTTACCGTAAGCCATAGACAGTACCTATATGTCCTTCCTATTTACGTAATCGTTCACGGCTTTTTTATATGACCGCTGGGAAAGGCCTGAAAGCCATATACAGTACCTATTTACCGTAAGGAGTCTACAAAAAAAAACTATTTACAGTAAGGAATAGGCTGGACGGTGGATTTATACGCGCGTGTGAAATAGAAACAAAATAAAATAAAGAAATATAGATGTTTGGGTCCTTTGACTTGACGAAGGTCCAAGAGCCCTTGTTATTTATATTCTTCTTCGGCTCTTCCCCTTTTGTTCTCTTCCTCAATCTTGAGTATAGGGTTTACACTTTTGCGACGATGGCGAACGACGGCCTCAGCGCCAACCCCCGCTGGGCCCGCACCGTTGTCGAGGAGATCCGACGCTTCGCATCTCTCAGGCCTCGCCCAGGGAGGGTCCTCCGCTGCACCCCGATGCCGCCGGAGGTCAGGGCGGCGGTGACCAAATCGCTGGGGATCTGGCCAGTGCCGCAGCGCCATCGCGACGGGATGGTGGACATGGTCGCGAAGGTGATGGCTGGGCTCCTAGGCTCCTTCGCGCGGCGCTACGGCGCCATCCCGGAGCCCGAGGCCAGTCGCGCCGCCGCCGCCGTGGAGGCCGAGGGCTTCGCCGCCGCCTCTGCGTACGCCGCCGACAAGGACCTGGCCACCGAGGCGGAGCGGTTCGAGGTCTACCGGAAGTACGTAAAGGAGTTGTGGCGTAGCGCCCGCCGCTACGCCAAGTCCCGACCCCAAGCCGCCGGCACCTCAAGGGCAGGGCCCGCTGCTCTGCCGCCTCCTGCCGCTTCCGTCGCTGTCGTCTCAGGGCCCGTGCAGCAAATGGGGCTGCCGTCGGCGTCTGCTCCGCGGGCTCCAGCCGCTCCCGAGGAGTAGGGGATTCCAGTGAGAAGACGAACTTGTTTGTTTCTGAATCTGTACTCTGCTATATGCAATGTCAAGCAAGTTAGTCACTTAGCATCACGTATATATATATAAGTTGAGCATGTGTGTTCTTCTTTGCTGGTCGCGCTTCATTTAATAATATATCACTAGTAGAGAAATGACTTTTCATCCGCTTCGATTTTGGGCTTTAGTCTCGGTATTTTTTTTCGTCCGGGAGTAAAGAAAGAATTAGTCTTGGTTGGAGCTACCAACAGAGACTAAAGGCCCCTGTCCTGGCACGCTTTCGCAGCAGGCCACCTTTAGTCCCGGTTGGTATTACCAACCCGGACTAAAGGTCGATCTTTAGTCCCGGTTGGTGTTATCAACCCGGACTAAAGGTCCTTCAACCTTTAGTCCCGGTAATACTAACCGTGACTAAAGGGTGACCTTTTAGTCCCGGTTGGTGTCACCAACCGGGACTAAAGGTCTTTTATCCGGGACTAAAGGTACCCCACAGGTCAATTCAAAAGGAGAGTGCACAGGACCCTGTCACATGTGGTGTACAGCTGAATTGGTAAGGAGTTTATGCGCGAGGAAAGAGATCCTGAGTTCGAATCTCACACATCGCAAGAGAGGTCTCCCTACAATTTCGTTTATTTTTCTCCTGAGGATGGACCTTTAGTCCTGAATTCGTAGTCCCGGTTGGAAAACCGGGACTAAAGCCAGTTCCCAATCGGGACTACAACCCATTTCTCTACTAGTGTATAGATTCAAGAGTAGAGTGTTTGTATCGCTAGGTGTCGACCAAGGGAGTATGGTACTGTGTTCGCTTGGGGGTAGTCTATTTTCGTTGAAGATGGAAAATGCTTCTTAATTTGCAACTATATGGGTATTGGGTTGTAAAATTCAACTCATCATGGCCGATTTTGCATTGGCACAAATGCTAGTGGACGATTGGTAGATAGATCATCTGATATATGCTTTGTGATTGACTAGCTAGTACCGTTGAACACATTATCTTTATACTTGTTTTTGGATGTGGGCGTTTAAGAGTTGACAAGAGGGAGCTCTATTTGATCCATACAGAGTAATTCAAGTGTTGTTTCCTAGTTTTAGAACTCGATAGCTACGTGTGTGTTACATGTGCTGCCTTATGGAAAAAGAAAAGATCGAATGGGAATGAAGGCTATGGACGAGATTACCTGTTCATATTGGGGTTTACTATGCTCTTTAAACTGTATAGTTCATCCATTCCTTTTCTTACTATTATACTATTCTTAGGGGGTGTTTGTTTCTCCTCCTAAACTTTAATCGTTGTCCCATCGGATGTTTGGACACATACATGGAGTATTAAATATAGACTAATTACGAAACTAATTGCACAGCTTGCGACCATTTTTGCGAGACGAATCTATTAAGCCTAATTAGTCCATGATTTGACAATGTAGTGCTACAGTAAACATATGCTAATGACATATTAATTAGGCTTAATAAATTCGTCTCGTAGAGTACTGACGGATTCTGTAATTTATTTTTTTATTAGTATCCGAATACCCCATGCGACACCCTCATGTGACACCTCCTAAATTTTAGTCACTGGATCCAAACACCCCCTTAAGCTTCTTAGCAGCCGGTTCACGATATTATGCCTATCTGCTGGGTGGCTAGCCCTCTCATAAAGAAGTGTAACAATATTTTGCTGTGATGGGAATTTTAGATACCCGGTTTGTGCAGATTGTTGTTTTTTTATCTGATTGATGGATTTGAATTTATTATGTTGATGATTTAAGATCCATATGCTAATTTGTTGAACTAAATCCGGCTTAATAGCGAGGAAAGGCAGATCTGGTATATTTAATTTCCACCGTGTGCATGCATGTTTGCATCAGCATATTTGTTCTGGAATTCTGTTTTTCTTTTTGTTGGCTGCGCAGCATTTAATATCCTAGATTGTTTGTATGTTAGCTATTGCTTAGTGTATGATGTTCCCCCCATGTTGATCAAGGCTGTGTTAGCTTGGGAGTTGGTGTATTTTCTTTGGCCATGAAAGATGTTGGTCTTTTTGCAACTAACTATATGGGTTTTGTAGTCCTTGTGGGGCGGTTTACAAGCCTGCAATGTGATTTAAGATCCATATAGGACCAATGTTTTTAAGTCGTCCAGTCGAACCTAGTCACCGTGGGACCGACCAGGAGACTAATCGCGATTAGTCGTCGACTAGGACGATTAATCGAGCCTAGTCGACCCCTGGTCGTCCTATATATCAGGACATATATACCTACTATATATATACCTATATATACTTATATAGTATACACAATAAAGCAAGCATCAAGACTACATTAGTGTTTAGCTGGTGACTTACTTGTGGGAGTTATTTTTTATCTTTTCTGCCATGTCTAGAGGTCTATATTCCTGTCCCAAACTCCATTTCTTTGCTGACTTGCTGCTGGAAGCCTAAAATATCAAAGAAGACCATAATTAGCAACACTAATGTAGTCTTGATCTTGACACAGCTCAACAACAGCACCGCTGCATTAGCAAGCACTGCTGCAGTAACAAATAACTAGCATTTAGCAGTTAGCACATAGCAGACCATAGCAGCCACACAACCAGCATATTACATAACCAAACAAGTTTAATACACATAAGCTAAAGTGTTCAACACAGAGTCACAAACATTGACATTTAACAGTCCAACAAAAGTAGGCAACTAGCCATCTAATTAAGCAAATCAACATTAAAATTGAAGCCTCCATCTCCATCTCCAGTTAGTCCATCTCCAGTTTCAGTTGGTGCAGATTCTTCATCCTCCTCCATTGCTATTGTTGAATCTACGTGCTGATCTTGGTCTTCATCATCAATTTCATCAATATCTTGAGTCACTGTGTTCCTTGGACGCCTCCTGTTCCTAGCATAAGTACGCCTCACAGGGGCAGCAACAGCAGCACGAGTAGCAGCAGCCCTAGGCAAGTTACGTCCCTCTAGACCCTGAGTTGCACCAATAGCCTCATCCACAACAGCCCAAGTCATAGCATCGCTACCACCTTCCTGAACTGGTTCTGGTCCACAATTTTCATTGACCCATTCATTTTTCCAATGAAATTCATCAAGCAAGAGTGGATTGCATCTCTTTCCTTTGGAACTTAGCTCTCTATTTTTTTTTAAATTTATTTTCCATCTTACGGTTGTAACTGACATATACCAACTTATTTAACCTTTGGTGCTCTAATCGGTTTCTCTTTTTTGTATGGACCTACACAAAATATAATGCAGAATCACATATCAATATTACTACCATATTTAATTACTCAGCAGTAGTACACTAACACTTACAGCAGAAAATTCACTCCAACTACGCTCGCATCCAAATGCAGCGCAACAAAGGCTAACAATCCTTTTTACTAAACATTCTAACCCTAATAGGCCAAACTGCAAGCCCAGTAGCCCACATGTCCGCCCAGTTAAACAGGACAAAAAATAGAGTAACCAAACTGTCGTCCCTGTCCTAGTCGAACGACTAATTGCGATTTCTCGTCGACTAATCGGACGACCTGGTCGAGCTAATCGAGTCGGACCTCCTAATCGAACATCAGTGACCGATTAGGACGAGTAATCATGATTAATTGCGATTAATCGGACGACTTGAAAACATTGTACAGGACATCACATTTTTCAGTTGAAAGTACCAATGAGAGAAGTTTTGACCATGTATCTGTTTTCAAAGATTTTATGGCATCATAAAATTGTGGATTGCCGCCTGTGACCGGAAGGTCCCGGGTTCGAGTCGCGGTCTCCTCGCATTGCACAGGCGAGGGTAAGGCTTGCCACTAACACCCTTCTCCAGACCCCGCACAGAGCAGGAGCTCTCTACACTGGGTACACCCTTTATAAAATTGTGGATTACTCTGTGAAACACGAACCACAAAAAATTTAGGTACACAGATGTAACTATTTGCTCCAGTAATATAGACTTGACTCTACTTGCTATATTATACTTACTGTTGCAGATGTCCACAATTTAGACATATTTACATCTTTATATGCATATAGGCAGATCTCTGCTACTCCCTCTGTTCCAACATACGCTAAGCCAGTTCTGGATATGCGTATAGGCAGAACAATTTAGACATATTTAGCATCTTCTATGATGACTATATATATACTTCTTCCTTTTATCATTGTGTGTAGGTTTATCTTCTGAATTTCGTCTAAACTGTGTAATTAGTTTTATTTTTTTATTTATATTTAATGCTTCATGCATGCGTCCAAAGATTCGATGTGACGGAGAATCTTGAAAAATTTTGCAAAATTTTGGGAACTAAACACTACCCTAGCTTTGGTCCTGTACTGAGCTAAAGTAATTTGGCTACTGATGTTTGCAATTTGGCTACTGATGTTTGCAAATTATTATTATACTAGATAGCGTGTTCGTACGTTGCTACGGTATAACTAACAATTTATACTAAAAATACATGAATCGCACGATAAGATAACAATACTTTAAAAATTAAATACCAATGTTAAAGTGACATTTAATCCGAAAAGCAAAGTTTATGAATTTAACACAGTCATGGAGTGCGTGGCGTCATAGGCTCACAAACTCTACTTTATAGACCTTTCCGTAATACGGCTAAGATAATGTTTTATATTGACAGGAAGAAATCTCTGATATCCATTTCTTTCATTGTAATCCATTTATCTGAACAATGTTTAAGGTGAGGGCACGGTTACAGCTTTTAGTAGCTTTGCGATATTGTCCGAAGCTATGAGATGATTGATGTCTTGCAATGATCCTTTCATTAATTTAGTTTTCTATCTATGTTTAATTGTTTATTCAGTCTATTTTATAGGCACGCCGATAGATAATTTATCTCTTTGACTTTGAGCATTCGTTTTGTTTTTATTTTTAATTGATATATTGTCCTTTTGTTTTTACCGTAGCGTTAGCACGGGCATGCATAAAAAATGAAGATGTCTTTACACTGCAGAAATCTTTCAAGAAGATCATGCATAGATTATTCTTGTATTGAATATTATATATATACAATCACCTAAATATTCTAATTAAACGATAAAATTTTGAATTAGGATGCGAGGTAAGACATGAAAACAGATATTTCAAAACTACCTGTAGAGTCCAAAGAACTTAATAAATAAATCCTTATGGAGGCAATGCAAATTCTCTCTAATCTTTCATTTGGTGTAGTTAGTGTTATCATAGTACCCGCATGTATTCATGAAAAATAAATCGTGGACAAAACGTAGACACTTTTTATGTGACATTCTAACATGGGTCCATTGTCCTGCCAATATCCTTCAGGCAGATCACATAAAGGATGAGAGTCCCTCTATGTGATTGCTCACAAGAGACTCAAACTTATATCTAATCATGGTAATGTTGAATTGTTTTGCATCAAAAGCATCGACAATGATAAACGGGGACATAGGTTTTAGTATGCATAGTGGAGGAAAACTCAACCTTGACCTTCTCAGCATCTTTTCTGAGCCTTTACAGTGCTAACTTATCCTTACTCAAATAGTCAAGAGGTGCACCATAAAATTATGCACCACTAAGAAAAGTATCATCATTGGTTGCCTTGACCTGAAAATGTGTCGAAATTAAGAATTACAACACCTAATTCAACATCTTGGAACAGACACTCAAGTGGATATCTTATTCTACAATATATGTCTGTGTGGAATAGTCCTAAAGCCACACGTATTTACACGGTGAGTATAACATACTTTGTTTTAAAATTTTATGAGAGATTTTTTAAGACACGCAGTATTATCCATGTGACAGGCACTAATATTTACATATATACTCGAACCTGTGTGTAAAGGATTATATGGAAATACAGCGGAACTTATTCATGGATTTATTGGCGCATGAAAGAAATGGATATCGGAGAATTCTTTCTGCCGATATAAAATATTATCTTAGTCATATCACGAAAAAGTCTATATATATGGTAGAGTTTGTGAGCCTGCGATGCCGCGCTCTCCATGACTGTGTTAATTTCACGAACTTTGCTTTTTGAATTAAATGTCACTTTAACATCGGTATTTAATTTAACAGTATTGTTATCTTATCGTACGATCCATGTGTTTTTAGTACAAAAGATTTAGTTGTCCCGTAGCAACGCACGGGCATGCTACCTGAAACAGCAAGCGAGGGCGATGGAACACGTGAGCGTGAAACCAAATGAAAGGAGAAAAAAGCTATCCCTTTTGCAAATGCAAAGAGGGAAAGTAATTAAATATAGATAGATTTGGCGAGGTTCTCATAAATACAAAGAGGTTCCTTTTGTCTTAATTCTCTTTCCTTCTGTGTTAATTCTTTTTTTCTTTTGCTCGTTGTCATATATGCTGGTGCATGCAAACATGCAATGTGTATATGGATAGCACAATAATTTTCTACTTCATATTTTGTCGTGATTCCTCTCACACATGACAGACAATATTCAATCAAGGAGAATTATGCATGCGGGAGATGTCGTGGGATCGCAGGCGTGGACAGACGAACGAACCAAAATAAATGTCATACCAAAAAATATCCACACTTTATTGTTTTTAGTTGCATGAGATATTGTCGTGGTTGAAAACGAAACTAGGAATGTCGGCTATACCTTAAGGATTTCCGTCGATCTGCTGCAATTTGGCTATACCGGAGGACGGCGATTTCATCCACATGAATCAATACCACGGATCTAACCCAAAGCATTCGATTTTAACCATAGATCTAATACGGATGCCAATCCCGTTCATTCACTTTGTATATAATATAAATAGGTTCAATCAAATAAAAAAGACGATTCATTAATTACATTCTCTCAAACACGTTATCAACATACTTCGTTCGGTTCGTTAGTGGGGAACGATTCCCAGACGGAGGCTTCCTTCGATAATTTGTGAGTGTGTAGAATGTGGAGGGAAGCAATACGAGGTAAGTACTTGCTGCGATGCTGGACATGTCACATGGATCAAGTGAAAACCAGGAGGATTAGCGTGAGGGAGGAAGGAGGAAAGGGTTTTCCTTCTCCTGCAAATGCGGGGATACACAGATACAATTGTAAGCACGCTTGACCACTATAATAAGAAGGAAATATATAAAAAAAAAACAAAGGTAACATTGAAACTACAAGCAGCCACACCCTTGTTCTAGTTACAGTATTAAAATATAAATCACGCACACGATCATATTCATATTCATATATCACAAATAGAATTAGCCAATGGAGAACCTTCTCCTCTTGGGCTTGACCACATGCATGGCACTTCTGTCACGTCCGTCGGCGATGCTGGCGGTGTCCTTGGCCCACCCGCCCTTGAACGGGTTCAGCCGGCTCAACGTCCGGGACACCGACCCCAAGAAGGTCGCCTTCTTCCCCGCCGCCGCCGGCACCAGCGACGACGACGGCCTCGACCCGCTCCCCTTGCTGTGCTGCTGCATCCCCGACACGTAGGCCCGCATCCGCGCCAGCTCCGACGTTAGCGCCTCGTTCTCCCTTGCCAGCGACGAGTCCGCCCGCGCCTGCGCACGGGCCTTCCCGGCGGCCGACTGCGTCTCCCACCCTCCCTCCGCGCCGCCACCGGCGCCGCCGCCGTCCGCGCTGCGGAGCTTGAGCTGGTCGTAGTAGAGCGCGCTGAGCACGGCATGCAGCGGCAGCCGCTTGTTCTGTGACGCGTGCAGCCGCGCCTGGTACGACAGCCTGAGCGGGTCCATGACGCTGCACACCTTCTCCCGCTCGATCTCGTCCAGCCCCGGGTGCGTCTTGAGGTAGATGTCCACGGCGCGGTACAGGAAGTCGTGCGACGGCCGCGCGTCCTTGGGAACCGCGCCCGCCACGCCCACGAACTTGGAGATGGGCAGCGACTCCTCCGTCGCCATCTCCGCCGCCACCTCGTCCACCATCTTCGCCACCTTCTCCAGTGCGACTCCTCCGTCGCTATCTCCTGCTCCGGCCAGGGACGCCGGCCGGCCCTCCTGCGTCTGCGGCTGCCGCTGCTGGCGCTCGACGAACGTGGCGACGACGCGGCGCACGGTGTCGTCGTTCCTGACGCGCTCCCCGGCGCCGTCGAGCGCGACGCCCAGCAGGTCCGCCGCGGTGGCCTGGTCCAGTACGCCCGCCACGCGGAGCTCCATGTCGCGGCACGTCTTGGCGGACGCCTCGGCGGTCACCGCGGCGTGCAGGAGGCGGCAGAGGAACGCGGCCGGCAGGGGCCCGTCGGCGGCGGGAGGCAGCGCGTCCACGACAGCCTCGAGCAGCGCGCGCTGTTCCACGTCCGCCCGGACGACGGCGACGTCCCGGCGGCCGGGCCCGGGCGCCGCCGCGGGCGCGAGGATCCCGGCCAGGACGAGCTCCGTGTACGCGACGGCCGCGGCGGCGACCACCTCCGGTCCCGCGCGGCGGCACCGCAGAGCCGTGAGCACCCTCCGGAACGTCGCCGGCGACAGCGCGGCGAGCTCGGCCGCCCACCACCCGGGCGCCCCCGCCCCCTGCCGCGCCGTCGGGAACAGCGCCTCGTTGCAGACCCCGAGCGCGACGGCTTCCGCGGCTCGGCGCGCGACGTCGAGCTCGTCGGCAGCCGGGAGGAGCTCGTCGCACTCGCAGGACCGGAGCACGGCGACGGCGCCGGGCAGCGACCGGAGCGCGGCCTGCGCGAGGAAGTCCTCGGCGCGGCGGGCCAGGTCGGGGGCGTCGAGGAACGCCGCGGCGCAGCGGAGCGCCGCCGCGTCTCGCGCCATGATCTCCAGGCTGCCGCCGTAGCAGTAGCGCGCCGCCTTCTCGAAGGCGTCGGCGCCGCCCGGCAGCGCCGAGAGGTCCAGCTCCACGGCGCCGGCCCCCGGGCCCTGCGGCTGGCTCGCCGCCGCCGCCTCCACGGCGCGGCGGATGTAGCCGCACTTGGGCACCATCACCGCCTGCTCGTTGACGAGAAAGGGGATCAATCAGCACCGCTGTGAGTGATCATTCGTCTTGCCGTATGCATGCCGTGTGTGTGTGTTACGATCGATCGTTTGATTCTTTTTGTGTTTGATTGTTTGATGAAAAAGAAAAGGGTTTCATCTTCCAACAGGGGAAACGATCGATCAGAGAGAACGAACACCACCACCGTACCTTGTGGAGAGGGAAGACGGAGTCGGCGATCCGGACGGTGAGGTCGGCGGGGACGACCTCCTGGGACGACACCCTGCACAAGGCAACAACAGACACACGAGCATCGTCAATTCATCAGCATGCGTGCACCTGCCCTGAACCGACTTGAAGCACGAACAGAGGCTTCAGCGATCAGCGTACATACCACTGGGTGATCCTGTCCATGGCGGCTAGGCAGGGTTGCTGCACGCGAGGATCAGAGTCAGAGCTGAGTAGTGCAAGCTCCGATCGAGCTGAGCTCGCAGGGCAGGGCACTGTCTTTAGACCCACCTCATCTCGCTCTCATATATAGAGACCCTCCTCGCTGACCCCTTGATTCGTGGTAGTAGGAGCATTATTTGCAGAGTGAGACTACTGTCCTGTACTGTACATACAACCAAGCTAGCTATGGATCTGGGAGGAGGAAGATCTGATTGGATACGGCGATTTTTGCATGGCTGGTGTTTTTCTGGGGGTCGTCGACGCAGCACCCAGCAGAGCCGCCGCCGCGCAGCAACTTAAAAATCCACGGTCCACCGGTGGCGGGTCTACAGGGTATGCCGTATATGCCACGGCATACCCTGCGATCGAGCTATGCGTGGTATGCGTATTCCACCTCGCGCGCTTGGAACGGGTCGTCGCTCACACGAGTAGATTCACCTAACTACCTCAAAGTCACCTACGACTCGATAGAGGAGACACATCGCATGCAGGGTCAGCCCACAAACGAATACTCCCTATTGAAAGGACTCGTGGAGTACACACTACAGTTGCGGCGGTGTTATATTTGTATATATTGTAGCGAGATTGATCAACATCAATATCACGATGAGTGCGAGTTATATTCGTATTGTACTTCATGCAATTTTTCAACTTTGTACTCCTACATCAACGACGTAGTTTCGCATAACACGGTCTCCTAAATTATGTTGTAACCATTTATTTATTTTATATTATATTATTGGTATTTATGAACTTATGATAATTGAATAGTACATTTAATTACAAATCTAACAGTATCAGAACTTTTCAATTTGCATTATAACAATTCAAATTTGTTAGTCAAATGTTGGTCAAAGATATTAAAGTTCGATTTTTTATATAGGTGTGCGCCTTATAAAAAATAGAGGAACTAATCTATAAATTGAAGACTTATCATTTTTTTTTGCTTATATGCCGAATTGAGTAGCAAATTTTTATAACTGTTTATCGAGTTGGTAAATAGATTTTACTGAAATACATGTAAAATTTTGGTATGACATACCCTTTAACAAAATCCTAGATCCGCCACTGGGTCCACCACTCCCAAGTTGGGTTGCGTGCGTCCAGCTCTAGCTAGTCGTCTTCCTTGGGTGCTGTTTAGTTGCACTTCATTTTGCAAAATTTTTCAAGATTCCCCGTTACATCGAATCTTTGGGCGCATGCATGAAGCATTAAATATAAATAAAAAATAAAACTAATTACACAGTTTAGACGAAATTCACGAGACGAATCTTTTAAGCCTAATTAGACTATGATTGGACACTAATTGTCAAATAACAACGAAAGTGCTACGATACCCTTTCCAAAAAAAAATTCGCGAACTAAGGCCTTGATCGATCAGCTGACACTACTTGTATTCATTTCTCGGCAAGGCAACTGAACATGAACTAGTGGCCGACGCTTGCCGTGGCCCGGTCCAGCTCTAGTGGACGAGACGAGGCGGCAGGCGCAGGCCGCCGTCTTGAGGCCTACGCTTCCATGCTCCCTTGCGGTGTACATTCTGCGGCTGCGAACCGTTTGGGAGTTGTTGTCAGTAACGCTGTTTTTGCATCCTTGTAGATTACGTGCAACATATCATCATCCGCACCGTTTGGCAGTTGTATGTATGATACTTGTATGGAGTTCCTAAATCCGAAATAACCTTTCCATACTGCACAAGTTATTCAGAAAAGAAAATACTCCTATGTCCTATATATTGCAGTTTGAGAGTAATAGGTATGCAGGCATACAGATACAGTTTGCTAACTGCATGAACAGCCACGTTTTTGCCAATTCCACGCGCGCAGCAACGTCATCGATCCAATCATCCAAATAACTGAATACTGCTACGTAGCTTGCGCGCCTTCAGCCTGGCGCAGCGCAAACAAGCGACGCAGCTTCGTTCCGGATTGGCTCAGACCTCGCCGGAGACTCTTCCGCGCCCTCCCGTGGACTCCGGCGTGCCACGTCGGAGGATAACGACTGGGGCCCCACAGGAATCCGGCCTTCGTACGCTGTACCAGTGCGGGCTCGCCACGTCGGAGCTAGCTTGCTTGCGTCGGCGGGGACCAGCCGGCCGCCGCCGCGGGAGGCTGCGGTGCAATGGGAAAGGAGCTAAAGATACGCACGGTACGGGAGAGTGGAGGATCAGATACAGATACTTTGCTTCACTTCAGCAGCTAGCTGGAGCCTTTTTCGTTTTATAAAATTCCGCCTCTTTTGAATCTCCGAACAAAATCAAATACTGGTCTTATCATGGTTGTAGTTTTTTTCCCCCTGAAGTTAGTACCCAACGTATGATTCCCAGACACATCCGTTGCGTCCTGGTTCTACTGCAGGACGTACTGCTACCCTGAAACTGCAATTGCCAGCGTCGAACAGCAAGTACTTTTTATCTTTGAGATGAGGCCAAGATGTTTTGACTTTTCTAATAGTACTTTTTATTTAATAGTAATACATAGTACTTCACCTGTTCCAAATTACAAGGTGCTTTGACTTCTCTAGATACATTGTTTCTGCTATGTGCGTAGAAATAGTGCATATATATATCTAAGTGTATAGCAAAAACTACATATTTATAAGTGTCGTGACTATCCTATTTATATGCATGTTCCTATGGCCCCGTTCGTTTCGCTAATAAGCCAGGTTAAAAAGTATTGTTCGCTGATTTGTTATGAGAGAAAAACACTAAGTCATGGTATATGCTGTAATAAGTTGGTTTGATTACTCGTCAGAGGATGAAGCCGGATATTCTTTCAATTATCTACAAAATGTGATGCCCCCCAGGGTGCTGAGTAATGTAAGTCGATTTGTTGTCAGCTAACTACTGCTTTATAGAGAGATAATTATTGGTTTTTCTGCTCATTTTAAAATGGGCTGCTACCACTCTGTACGTGATAGCCTGATGGGCCAATTGGGCTGATTGTAGTAGGCTGTTCAACTTTCTCCTAGCACTATAGCAGGCTAGTGGCACAGCCGGCTGGTTTTTGGGCCTCTGTACAAGTGGCCCGTAGAACCCTTGCGTAGGCATATACATGAACTCATGTTTGGGGTTGTTTGGACTTTGGATACAAGCCCTAACTAGCCAAGCCAAAATTTGGCCATAGCTAGCCAAATCGGGGTATAACCAAACTTTGGTCATTTTGCTCCCAAAAAAAACCCAAACTTTGGTCATATGTTGAAAAATTGTTGTTTGGTTGGTAGCCAAGCCAAATTTTGTCATCTCCATAAGTATGACATGCTGGGTCCATAAGCCATTTAATTATTTTCATTGAAACACATGTGAGATCTTGTTTCGCTGATAAAATCATATTATGGTGAAACGAATTGCAAACTAGATATGTAATTTCGTATATATGGTTATTAGAAGTTTGTTAATCCATAAATATCGAACTACGTGCAAACATTGGTTGTGAGTGACACGTCACCTAAGAATCAGCATGCAGCACGGCCAAACTAGGCAGCCATTTTTCTCGCCCGTGTGCATGGGCGGACCCAGCCTGATTTCAGGTAGTCCGAGGACTACCCTAGCCAAAATTATTATTACTAGTTAGATTTAAAAAGTCCAAATTAGAAGTCTAATGTTCTTAAGTATTTTAGTCCCACGACTATATCTCCTCTTGACTGGTGCTCGATTGTGCTTGGTATCCGCTAAGTTTATATTATATCTTATATTATACACTATATTGATTGTGAAATATTTTTGCTGGGCATACCCTAGGTTCAAATCTTGGGTCCGCCACTACCCGTGTGAGTGGTGACTGTGCGAGCTGACACCGGCCAATATTTTTGGTGCTGATCAAACTTCGGCCTAGAAACAAATGGTTGCCAAATTTATTAGACAAACCAAATATTGGCTTGGCTTGTTTGAGGTGGCAACCAAACAATCTCGGTTCTAGCTTGGCACACAATTTTAGTCATGCCTGAACCATGCTTCTTCATGAGACAATGACCCGGTTATTTGAAATGCTAAATGTGCATCTCGAAGCGAAAGACAATGACCCAGTTATAGGAGGACAATAAGATCAGGTTATACGGGCTTGACAACCTAGTATTTTTCCACGTCTGCTAAGGAGGTACCTAGTGGGGTGGGGGCGACAGGGGCCACATGCCCCCCCCCCCCCTTCAATATATATTTTACTTTATATTATATTAAGAAAGATATGATAGAATTCTTACCATATATATTATTTATATGTCTTATAGATAATATATAAAATCACACAAAACACAATTAAAACAAAATACCCTCAAATATGCATTGGCTGTTATTCTTCTCTTGTTTTTTACGTGTTGATAACTTTATTTAAAGAAAGAGTGTTCATATATAACTTGGTCTGTTTCTATAGCACAATCCAAGGGACATCGCATGTTATCAACACGCCAGTGCCGTTTTATTTGTCTTTGTGACAGTGTATGGTAAATCGGTGATCATATGAGTTAACTTTTTATGGATGATGCTCACCCTCAAATTCAAGAGTATTTAATTCTTTGCAATATGCTTGGGACTTGTGAATCTGTCGTAGTAGTATGTACCACATGACTATCCTCTTGTATGCTTGTTCATATCATTTTGCCGTGATATATTTGATTCCTATCCTTGGAGGATGAAACCGGATGGTAATGAGTGATGTGACACTTAACGATTGCTTTGGAGAGATAATTATTGGTGTCTGGTCATTTCATAATGGGCTGCTGCTACTTTGTACATGGGCTGTTCAATTTTCTCCTATAGTGGGATAGTGCGACACAGCTGGCCGGTTGTTGGGCCTGTGTACAAGTGACCCATACAAGCCTTGCGCCTCTGTACAGGACGGCGGCGAAGGTTAATACCGGATGTAATAATTTTTCTTTTTTGCTGAGGGCCTTTGTGTAGTTTGGATGGGCCAGCTTCCTCCCATGTATCCTTTGTGTCTGTGTGTCGTTTGTGTATGCGTATCTGTATGTTTTCATTATTTGGTAATATACGCAGCGCGTATTTGTTCAAAAAAAAAAGAATTGTTTTGTTCAAACTTGGCAAAAGAACGTCACGTTCAAGGGTCTGTACGGTTCCTGTAAAAAAGCTAATGTGCTGTGAGCTTTGAAAAAATTATTGTGAGCTATATATGTATCTGAAAAGGTTCTAAAGTCTTGCGCAAAAAAAGAGAGAAAAAGTTCTAAAATATTTGATTAAAACAACTATGAAACCTACCCTCCTCTTTATCTACCTTGAAACAATATTTTCGTATTTGTACTTGTTTGAAAAAGTAGAAAGTTGAAAGCTAAAAGCAGTGTCTAAAATAATACGAAAATTATACTACACGAAAAGCATCTGCTTATGAAAAAAACAGCTCCTAATTCTACCAGTTTGGTTTGCTTTCTGTGTCTTTTGGCAACAAAAGCCCTTAGCTAAACCAGGCATAGTCTTAGTTGCGCTTGAACTGATGCTTCTCCGTAAGAGAGAAAAGGTACATGTAGATTGGGGCGAAACGCGACAGCTCAGTTACAAGAGGACGAGGACCTCAACAGTTATACGGGCTTGACAGCCCAATATCCTTTTTTCCCGTCTGTGCCAAGCAAGCAGGCAATGTATACAGGATCGAATACGTTGGTTGTTGATTTTTTTTTCCGAAATGTTATACAACACACATGTGTTTTAACAACAAAAAAAGCACATGGATTTTTTTATCTATGACGTCTGGAGCCCACATGTCATAACGAACACATGAACACCCTCCCCCTCACCGGTTTCTCTCTCACCCGACTCTCTCTCTCTCTCTCTCCCTCTCTCTTTCTCACCGGCGACCACCGGCGCCGGCGCCGGCGACCGGTGAGCTCGTCCTGGCGCCCGCGCCGACCGTGGCAGTGGCGACGGCGGCGGCGGCGGAGGATCCGGCTCTAGGTAGGCCTCTCCTCCTCCTCTGCGATCTGTGATTTGTCCTTCCATAAAAAAATGTTTCTTGTGATCTGGGATCTGTGGATCTGTGATCTTGTGATTTGTGATTGTCTGGAGGTAGAAGAAGACTGGAGGCTGGAGGTAGAAGAAGGGTGGAGACTGTTGGATCTTAATCCTATGGTGAAAAAAAAATCATGTATTGAAACTGCATAAAACATATGGTTGTGTAGTAGACATACTCTTTTTTTTTTAATACGTTGGTAGTACGATGAGCCCCGACTTCTTTATTTTCATTCTTCTTTCTCTAGTGTAATTGTAGATTTGTAGGCTTGTAGCCCGCCAGGTGAGGTCAAACGAGTCAACTGTGCGTTCAAAATCAAACGGACACTGAGTACTCCGTACTAGTCCTTTTACCTGCCTGTAATTTATCTGTTCCAAAATCCAGGGATTAACTACTGTAGTTCATTAGCAACTAAACCCCCCCCCCCCCCCCCCCCCCCCCCCCCCCATTTAACACTGGCCACCTGCCATCTGCTGTGCCCTCACGGACCACCTGACCTGACCAGTGTCCTCTCTTGTTACTCGGTTCAAAAACTTCAGCAGTTGTAATTTTGTTCCGAGTCAAAACTTTCTACTATCGATCAATACTTTAAAAAAAACATATATATCAACATTTTTTTTACAACACCATCAAATTTGTTTGTACACCAACACACCATGAGATGGAAGAACGGGAGACTACCAGGCCTACCACAGCATTTCCCATGCCGCCACTCGCCAATCAAAACATGATGAGAGGAATGCGTTCGCCTTTTGTAATTATTTCACCGAAAAACACTGTCTGTCGTACTCCAGTTAGTGTACAGTCTACTACTACTCCGTACACTACAAGCAGCAGGAGAAGCAGTCAAGCAGACCATGCCTGCTCCTCTGATTACAGCTATGCATGGTACGCACGCAGCAGGTTCAAGTTTACCCGCCACACTGTCACTGCTCACTTGCACACAGTAATAAGTCATCAGCACAAAACAAGCTACAGGTATTAATTAGCCCATAGCATCAGTAGTCCAACACCCAACCAACAAGAGCATCAGTAGTAGGAGTAAATTATACAGCAGCAGCAAGCTGCACCCTTGGCATTACAAAACAAACAGATTATTACATTGTGGAGAGGAGAGCAAACGGAGGCCAGGGCCAGGCCAGCCAGCGCACATGAGCTGTGACTGTGAGTTGGGTGCGTATTCGCAGCAAAGATTCCAATACAAATGCCAAAGGCGCCAGCAGCAAAACATCCTCCGTAATCACAAAGCTGTGTTCTGTTTTGCCTTCTTCCTGAAAAACACACAAAACCACATACAGCTCATACAGTCATACACAAAACCTTCCTTCTCCCTAGTTCATCACGGAACAGAACAACCTGTGAAGAAAGATACAATGGCAACACTCCCATGTCCCTGTGGTAAGATCAAGAAGCACAGAACAAGCTCCAGAGATGAGATCACAGACTACTGTCTATATGCAGATGCACAGTACAGCTAGCCGTTGGCCGCTTCGCTTTGCACAGTACTCCCATGTATAATACAAAGTACAAACCATTCTGGCTGGCATACTTGGCCTCACCTGGCCAGCACCTTGTAGGATCATGCAGCAGATACCACTCACGTGTGCGCAGGTCTAGCTGACTCGGGCTCACTAGATGCGTACACATGCTTGTGAACGCAGCAAGTGCTACTAATTTAGTAGTACTCCCCTTATCAAAAAAAAAAAAGTAGTACTCCTGCTCCTCAACTCAAGGTTGCTTCACATTTCAGCACTGCACTGCACCACGTCACCTTGAACAAAGGAACCGGGCTTTGGGACACATCATAACAAGGGTACCTAATTCCAAGTGCCAACCACATTCCCAGCACTAATTCCTAAACTACAAGTGCACATCATGTGTGAGTCAGTTCAGCTCACTCATGATCCCATGATTCCCAGCATGAAATGAAACCCAAAAAAGAACACTGCGTGCTCAAAAAAAGTGGGTGGCCTAGCTGGAGCTCTGGCCACCTCTCCTTCCTCATATTGATATTCATCACACATTCTTCATGCTCTCTCATATGCAGTTTTGTTTCTGTTTGCCCAGATCTCATATTGGTGTCACAGATTGTTCATGCTATCTGCTCACACAATCTTTTTTTTTTTTTTGCTTTTGATTGGAGAGCTCTTGTACTGACATCACAGATTGTTCATGCCCTCTCATTGTACACACTTCCAAGTTCCAACTAGTCTACACTTCCAAGTTCCAATCAGATCATGCATGTTAAATTACCAGGTACAAGCAAAGGAAACAGAATGGAACTCCATAGGTAAGGCTCCTCTTCCAGTGATTCAAAATATCGGCAAGGCCCATGAACAATAATAAACACAGAAAACCTGTAACGAGTTCAAAACAAACTCAATGTACACATGCATGCATCTTTTTCTTCATTGACCGTCTAGGTCCCCCACTGACAACCCTTGTACCTAATAAAACTTATAATATTTCTAACCAACTTGAGGATTGCCACCCAGGCCAGAACCCTACCAGAGAAAAAGATGAAGCTTTGGAACTTTTCTAATGGAGCATTCTTGAATCCTTCTGTTCAGCTCATATTTATTCTGCACACAGCTCATACTTGCATCTTTTCTTCATTGAACATCTAGGTCCACACTAACACAGCTACAGTATATATGAAGCCTACAATATTCATAACTAGGCAATTGACAATGCCAGAACACTAGCAGAGAAAAAACTTCAGAATTGGAAATCTGCCTTCAGGGAAGAGATTGGGTTGGTTTGCATCAAAGCCAAGCAGAAAATCAGGGATGCCCTTACTAGTTAGTGTGAGAATTTCACATAAAGTATTTCCTTTTTCTGCTTTTTGGCTCTGAGAGCCTTGTAACCTGTACATATTGTACCCTTCTTCATATAATGAAAATACAAAAAAAATAGGTAGGGAGCTTCCCTGCTGACCTTTCCAAAAAAAAAAAACTTCCGAATTTTTCTAACCTTTACATTAACCAGACCTTCTTGAATATCCGTCATGAATCCCTCTGTTAATTCAAATTTATTTTGCCGACTGCTATGACCGACATTAACTCTTCTTGTTCTTTTCATTTCAATCAGTGAAAATTGCAATTTGACAAAGCTTGGCATTAACAAGATCTACAATTGATATTGCTGTCAGGTCATAAAAGATGTACACTTAGAAGCTTAAGTTATTTCCCAGACAACAATCACAGCGGATGTAAAATAAATGGACACAAATCTAGATGATCACAATCAGACTAATTACCACAACACCAGATAAGTAAACATGTGCAGCACTACATCATCTCAGCAGCTGTCTAAACATGAAACAGAGAAGAAAAAGAAATGAAATCGAATCGAAGCTGGATGAATGAATCTCTCCAACACAGCATGAATCCGCCTGACTCATGCTGTGAGGACGCAATGTGCAATGAATGTTACCTAAGCTTTATTGCCAAGCCCATTTTCTATTGAATACAGATACCCCAAAAGAATAACTGAGGATTCCAAGTCTGATACGACATAGATTTCCCCTCCACCACCTGCTTGCTTGGAGATGAAAGGAACTCCTCACATATGAACATGGCAACTATGAACATGAACAATAGCCATTGCTTGCAGTACAAAACTTAAGCTTCCGAACAAACCCATCCAAATAATGTGCTGAACCCTCATGGAGCAGAACCATTGGCCCTGAAATTAGCGGCTAGGCGTTGCCCTCTGCTGATATGGAAAATTGTATGCGTCGAGCAACCAATGGACAATCCTGTCTCCAGCCATCACCATCAAGTCTTCATGTTAGTAGAACTATGCAGAAGACCCAAAAACTCCACTATGCAGTGTAATCATTCTCAATCACCGGCTGTGTCCGTGTCCCCAATGCCACCGGTGCTTGCGTCCGCCCAACCTGCGCCATCCGCAATGTCTCTCCAACCTCCGCATTCCGTTCCATCACCTGAAGCTTCTTATCCCTTTTATACCTCACCAAACACAGCAGAAGCGCAGCCAGGAGCCCCAATGCTATGGCAGCCCCAACCACACTGCCGGCGAATCTTCCACGCCTTTGAGCTTCCCTTCTTATTTCCTCCCGCGGGTCGGAATCGACGGGGCAATCGCGCCAGGTGGAGGTGGAGCAGGAGCAATCCCACTGGAGTTCACCACTATCGACACATGCCCTTGGCGATACGTCGAGCACACATCGGTTGCCACCAGGTCCCGGAACTGTGGCACGCCATCCAAATCGAACACCACGCACCTCGGCGCTGCGCTGCCTGCCGGCACCGTCCTGACATTGCCGCCGAAGTTCACCGAAATCGGACCGCCCGAAGCAACGACGTTAAGCTCCTGCAGCCCCACGGCGGACAGGTTGGCGGCGTCATAGACCAGCAGGCCGAGCACCGGGCGCCAGGTAGGTGTACCCGGGGAGCGGGTAGTAGTAGTCGGACCAGTTGCCGAGGTCGTGGTACACGAGCACCACCCGCTCGACGTACGGCTGCACGACGATGCCCGTGGGCACGCCGAACTGGAAGTAGCCCGCGAAGCCCTTCCGGCGGAGGCTGCCGCTGCGCAGGCGCACCGCGGAGACGGCAATGCCCGTGAGGTTGCCCGGGAGCGTGGCGTTGTAGACAATGCCGGTGCGCGGGCGCGCGAAGGCCCGGTACGCGTAGTCCTGCAGCGCCGCGTCGAGGATCCTGGCTGGCGACGGCGGCCGCGACTGCGCCGCCGCCGGGGAGGTGGTGGCGGCGGCGGCGATGAGCACCAGCAGAAGCCGGAGGAGGCATGCGCGGATCGAGAAGCCCATAGCAGTGGGGGGCTCTGGGGTCAGAGCTGAGCAGCCGCCGGCGCGAAGTGAAGTGGTCAGGACGACTTCGTCATCTCTGGCGACTACTAGGATTAGCACGCGCAGAAGATTCGTCTTCTCCTGCTCTTAATTGGGGGCAAACAAGGACGGGATTTGGAGCGGCGGAGGCTGGGATCCTCTGCACGGACGCGCATTTACGCCCGGCAGGGACGACGCCCCGGACCGGCCGGCCCAAGAAAGCAGCCGGCTTTAGCAGAGAGCGCGGCAATGGCGTGGACGCAAGCGAGGAGGACAGGTGGACAGGACGGGCGGACGGACAGGGCGGAGTCCTACTCCTACAAGAAGTGGATGGCGGCAGCGGCAACGGTGGCGGCGGCAAATCGGGAAGAAAGAAGCAACGCGACCCAGATGGAACGGACAGAGGAATTGGGAGGAGAAGAAGAGGATGCGATGCGATGCGATTACTCAATCCTGGCGGAATCCGGGTGGAGGAAGCGGACGCCACAGAAATCCTGGGAGGGATTAAAGCGCGCGCCCCACGCCCCCACGAGTATGATTGCGACGCGGGCGAGAGTGAGAGCGGAGGAGGAGGGGTTTGGTTGGGGACTGAAGAAGGGAGAGAGATTGCCGCAGGAGAGAAGGCAGGTTCGGGACGACGACGGCGGCGGTAATGGTAATATCACCTTCTCCCAGGGGCTTAACTGCAAAACGAATTTTCCCCACCGGCAATGCTAGGGGGAGAGGGGAGGACACGGGCTCACAGTTGGCACGGGAGGTGGAGTTACCGATTTGCCCCTAGGCGGCTGGTCCGCTCGGAGGCTGCCCGTTCGCTGCTTTTTGGCTTTTCCACACATGTCCCTTTCCTAACGTTTGGATTCTTCCCGGGGGCTTTTTTGCAAGTGAAGCTTCTCTCTCTGACTGAGTGACTGAGGTGAGGTGAGGTGAGTGAGATCGAGTGCTATGGCCTGGTGAGTGTCACTGACGTGTGGGGCCATGTACGTGGCTGCTCCTCAACGGCCAGACGACACGCGATGCGACAAGCTCACTAGGAGAGGAAGAGGATGTGTCTTTTCCCTGTCGAGTGGGGCCACACAACTGTGGCCCAACGGCCAGTGAGCACTCATGAGTCATGACTATTTGCTGGCTTCACTTTCCTAACGTATGGATTTGGTGTGCTTGGACAAAATAGGACTAGCAACAATGTGCGGTTTCTCCTCCAAAGAAAACTTGCTAATAAAACTTTCAGCTGGATTTTTTTAGCTTATTTAGTAACCTATAGTTTTTGTTTGTCAATCTAATGACTTCCATGTCTACTCTCTTTATGAAGGGTCATTTTTAGTTGGTGCGCATGCGTGATACGTGATCCTATCGAGAGGCGACAAAAGATCTCCCTTACCCAAACTTCTTGTTGAATATTCATGTAATGTATGGGTTATGTGCGTGAATAGAATCGTTAACAAATCATAACTAAGTGCTTTTCAGACGTTAAGGAAACTGATAAAATCCTTATGATGTTTTTATCCATTTATCTACATATAATTTCTTTTTGCCAACCTGATTTAATTTAAATGTTTACCTCGCTCTTAGTGCCCATTTGGGAGGGTTTCTCCAGCACGGTTCCGGTGTCAGAGCCGGAGCCCCTGAGGCGAAGCCACTATTTCGGGCTCCCGCTCCTCTGGTTGGGAGCCAGAAGCGCTCCTCGCCCGCGTGGTGTTTGGTGCGGCTCCGTGCCGGAGCTCGTGGAGGAGTCGGTGCGGGAGACGCACCAAACGAGCCCTTATAGTCTTGTATCAATCCTCACAAACCTCACTGGTTCTTTATTCACCAATCTAATAACTTCCGCATTCCGTCTTTGTACAAAGAGGCATTTTAGTTAGTGTGCATAACAACTTGCTGACTACTCTATTAAAATGGAAATTGATAACTAACTACAATCCAACATTTCCCCGACCGAGAAGGAAACTACTAAAATCCCTTTGAGCCTTTTCAGATAATTTATTTTTGCTAACTTAATTTAATTTATGCATACATATTGCCCCCTTATATGAATCCTCATAACCTCGCTGCCATTTGACCCCCATTAACACATGACAAGCTTAATTATGTTGATTCTGGTGCCAAGCAATGCTATATTTCCGCTTTCCTAGAGAGGTCTTAAAATGTGTGGTCGAGAATTTTATATTTCCATTAAGATCATAACACCGTTCCTTAAGTTGATTTTGGCCATACACTCATATTGTCACTACATTACAAAAATATTGGCTCTCAAATTGAATGTAGGAGAAATCATCAAGAGGACTATACTTAGTGACGATTACAAGATTCTTGGTATATAGATAGTCAAATCAAACGGGGCAATATATATACGGGGTTGTTTATTTTTCCAACAAAAGCCTCCGGTCACAATAAGTGACATTTTTGGGGGTTGTTTATTTGAACTCTACCATACTAAACTTCGACTACAAATTAGTGTTTACGTGTTAGTTTTGATGTTTGGCAATGGCACAAATAGACATGCGCTAAAAACAAAAGTATACATCACTATATTTTATAGATAATAAATATAACAAAAATAGTATAGTTGAAGTTTGAAATCGTTGAGTTTACACAATCTCAAACGTCACATATTTGTGGTTGTTGGGGAGGAGTAGTGGACAGTGCAATATTTCCAAAGAAATATGAATGGTCCTTCACCTGGCTAATTATTGCTATTTTAAATAGCAAATCATTGTGCCTTAATTAACAAGCGCTAGCAATTCTAGTCGTTTTCGGACAAAACAAGAGCAATTTTAGCGATAGCGACAGTCCAATAAAGGAGATGGTCATACATGACACCAAAAGGCAAATCACCTACCATGTACCTTTTTTTTGCTTAATATATGCAGAATCTTGTATGTATGCAAAGAATTAGTAGGAAAAAAAATATACAAGCATATCTGCCAAGTCAGTGACTCGAACATGAGTGGATATAGGTTCCATGTATCACACAAAGAAGCTGAGATCGCTCGGTTCACACTACAATATATTATCAGACGTTTAAAAAATCATTATCATCCGCAAATATATGTGAAATGTTAAATATATTGATTAAAAAATCAATACTTTAAAAACATATACTTTGTCTAGTTACCATTTAGTTTTTTTGGAATTTTGATCATACCAAATTCTAATACCCCCTATAAAAAAAGAAAGGAAAGAAAAGGGAGTATGTATTAGTTAGGTTAAAAACAAGCAGAACAAAATTACTATGATCTATGCATGGTAAAGACAGCAACTGTCTTTTTTCTTTGTATCTATCTACATAAGCTGTAACAATGGTAGGGGCACTAAGGTACGGTTCTGTATGGATCCAACTGATGACCAAATGCATACCAAAAGGTAGGTAGATCGAAAAAATTTAATCCGGATCGATGCATGCATGCATGCATGTCATCCAGTACTGGTCCTACTCCTGTATGTTTGATCGTGGCATTATTACTGCGCTCATCAATAGCTTGTCATACATGCATATGCACGATATTCCGCAGTTGATCCATCGATCGATCGGGGCCTTGTTTAGATTGCCTCAAAATTCTAAGTTTTTTCACTCTTTCTTCGTCATATCAATTTTTAGACGTATGCATGGAGCATTAAATGTAGGTAAAAAAATAAATAATTGCACAGTTTGGTTGTAAATCACGAGACGAATCTTTTGAGCCTAGTTAGTCCATAATCGAACAAAGTTTATCAAATACAAACGAAACGTGCTACAGTGTCCAGATTGCAAAAATTTACAATCTAAACAAGTCCCGGATGTGTTTGTTTGTCTTGTTGGCCACGACAGCATGCATGCACACTGGCAGTGGCAAAAAGGGGATCGGAATCGGAGAGCTTTTTCCAGGCGCGCGTGTTGCTACAGTTAGCAGCACTCGAAGCTCCAGGCAGCGACGTCAGACGTTTGAGATTTCGAATGTCTGAGGTTGGATGTGCTCACCGGTAGAGAATAAATTTTCAATTTTCGGCTTTAGTCCTGGTCGGAATTGAGCCTATGACTAATAGGTGATTTAGTTCCGGTTTAAGCCACTCATCGGGACTAGAATCCCCTGCCCAACGATCAGTGCAGCAGGCCTTTCTAAGAGGGTTAGTCCTGGTATGCGGCTCCAACAACCGGAACTAAAGGCCGACTTCTAATCCCGGTTGGAACCACCAACCAGGACCAAAGGTCCCGATGGCCTTATTATTCCGGGTGGTGGCTCTAACCGGGACTAAATGTTGACTCTTTAGTCCCGGTAGACTCCACCAACCGGGACTAAATGTTCCCACTATATATACGGTTCCACACGGTCTCCTAGCCCGAGATATCAGTTTAATTATTGGTCTTTGCTTGTGCGCGTGTGTTTATCCGTGTTCTTGCTTGAGGGAGCAAGTTCTTGCTCTCGACCGCCGGCTTCGTTCATCTTCAATCTTCTAAAGGTTAGCAACTTCATCTTCTAATCTTTCATTGCTAATAATGTAGATCATTTCATGGTTTAGTAATAAACATCGAAATATGTGGTTTTTTAATTAGGAATAATAACTGTGGATTTTATTTTTATTTATACATTATTTCTACGTAACCTTAAATATTTATAGTTTTCTAGATCTTTGTTAGCAACATTAGTTCTTGATGAGAGTTAATATTCGTTAAAAAAATATGTGCCAACAAGTAGGGTGCAAAATGGTTGCAAAATGTTTAAGTTTACTTGGCATGCATATACATGTACATATACATATATATATATATATATATATATATATATATATATCTTGATGATTTATTTTTTATATGTTTCTCTAATATATATTGTTGCATGGTATATTTATATGGGGGTTCTATATTTATTGGGATGTTTTTTCAGTTTTTTTGTTATGATGAACGGCGGCGGACTTCCCTCGCCACAGGAACCAGATTTTCACCATGGCGATCTTCCATTTACGCCATTGCCAGATAGGGCCTTTTCGCGTTACCCAGACCCATCAATAGTATGGAATATTTTAAGTTTTACGTGCTAATATAATTTTTACATATATACATTCATTCATAATATGATTGTTGCATATGTCACAGACTATAAAATCAGTCAAGTGGCTGGAATCAGCACTATGACTGCTCGGGGTGTGGGACATCTTCGAGACGACGACAAGTGAGGTCGTCAATGATGAAGGTGGCAAGTTATGGACGTGTAATCTCACATTCGACATCCTCGTTAGGTACAATGATGATATGCGCCAAGACATTGTGCAGACTGGATGACAAATGCTAACCAAGACAGCGCCTACATCGATGTTGTGCTGCTTTGTTTATAGGCAATTGAACGAATTGGCTACCGTATGTCTGATTTCTCGTCCTTGAAGATAGAAGCTTTACGTGAGCATAATCTGGACGTGCCGCGAGTAAGCGAAAGGCATGCGACATTCAACCAAATGGATGTGGTACGTCATGTATGATATCAGAGTAATGTTTATTTATTCTTATTATTATATGAGCGCTTCATGATATTTTTTGTTTGTTCGCTTGCAGAATTTGCTCTATGATTTCATCTATGCTGCAAGTGGCATGCAACCCATTCTCATGCAAGCTATTGAGCGACTAGGGTACATCTGGGACACCGTGGAAGACTTGGGCCAGAGTACATATTGCGTGAGATTTAGGCAGAACTGGGCCATGAATAGTCCGACAGTAGGCTACATCGATGGGGTACCATGTCTTCAGCGTTGTGAGGCAAGATAGAGTGTTTTAGTGTGGGCCTTGCATTACATAGACAATGACCGTGGTTACTGTATCTGAGACATACACTACTGGCAGTGGAGACAGGCTAGAGCTACGACCGATTTGTAGGGTTCATGTGTTAATTAGGTTTTTTTGAACGGTTATGCATGTTTAATTAGTTTTATTTATATAGATATTTTAATTATGTTTCTATGCAAGTTATTTATGTTTCATTAGGTTTATTTGTGTGATTATTTTAATTATGGTTGTATAGATTGAAATTTAACTCGTGTAGGATTGAAATGCATATGCAAATAAAAAATCAGAGAAATAAAAACACAAAGAATTTTTGTTGGAATAATAAATGCAAACAGAAAAATACCTTTAGTCCCGGTTGGTAATACCTACCGGGATTAAAGGGGCACCTTTAGTTCCGGTTTCTAGTACACCTTTAATCCTGATTTTTTGTTATAAACTGAGACTAAAAGTCTCCCACCTACCATGCCGACCACTGCTCCTATAAACCACCACGCTCGATCACCACTCATCCCACTTACCACCGCTGATCACGCTTATAAGACCGGCCACCATGGGCACCATTCATCTCCCACGACATGTTTGTTGTGCCCAATTCGATCTCAATCCATCTGTTGTTGTTTGCCCAATTTCCTATCCACATATATGATCACTCTGTGAGAGAAAGCCCTCCACATACAAATTTTATTTTGCGTAGTCAGCAATGATGCACAAAAGAGGTACTAGAAGAATGTTTTTGAAGATGGGGCAACACCGAAGCCTGGAGAAGCTGGGTGTGATGCCCGTGCAATGTAATTGTTGCATGGGCTATTTGGTACGTTGATGGATCCATCCTGTGCGGTGTGCTCTAGACTATCTAAGGACTGTGTCCATGCAATGCATGAATGGGTTGTTCGCAGGTTGATGGATCCATTCAAGGCATGAATGTACTATCTTCCGAGAGGCATGGGTTCATCAGAGCTCGCGCAACCGCCCCCTTCGTCTCCAAATTGGCGTAGTTCGTCATCCACCTATGGCATCCTCTGGCACCTATATTTGACCCTACTTTGGTGTTAGAAGAATATTTTTAGATGGTTATTTTATAATGTGTTGGTACACTTGGATTGTAACGTTGACCTACTCAGAGAAAGAACTTTGTTATCGTATATGTAATTTTATTGTTAGGTCTTTGTTATCGTATATGTAATTTTTATGTACCCCAAATATTTATTCTAAGGTTCTCTAAGATCTTTAATTATTATTGTTTTCGATGTCGCATGTGTCTCATATTCAAATATTTCAAACGACCTTAGATGAAAAAATGACCAAAATGAAAGTTGTAAATCTCAAAAAGTTATACAACTTTGTAGTTGGCAACTTTTTAATTTGAAATCAATTTGTCAAGCAAAACTATGTTTGAATTTCTTAAATTTGAAATTTGAATTTTTAAAATGTCTTCAAATGGAGACACAACCAAAACGAAAGTTGTAGATCTCAAAAAGTTATGCAACTTTGTAGTTGACAACTTTTTTATTTGAAATCATTTCTATTCTAAAATTCTGTTTGAAATTCAATTTTAAAGAAGTCTTATTTCTCTTTTTAATCTCTTGCTAAAACTTGTAACTAGTCTTTCTCCGTCATACTAACTTCAAATTTATTGACTTTTTTCCTGAAATTTTCTAAAATAATGCTCAATCGATTTATTGTGTTCTTACCTCTTTAATTTTGGCCATCTTTTCATGTGACTTTGTTTTATCAATTAAAAAAATTCTCAAAAATGGCAACTTCAAACAGTAGTTTGAAACAATAAATGAATTCAACTGAAAAAGTCATAAACATAAAAGTTGTATAACTGATCTAGATCTACAACTTTTATTTTGGTCATTTCTTAATCCCAGAAAGTAGTAGTAAACATTGTTCAAAATTTATATCTCTCTCATATAGTTTCATAAACTATAAGAGAGATATAAATTTATGAATAATGTTAACTACCACTTTGTCAGATAAAGAAATGACCAAAATAAAAGTTGTAGATCTTAAAAAGTTACACAACTTTATAGTTGATAACTTTTTCATTTGAAATCATTTTGTCAAGGAAAACTATGTTTGAATTTCTCAAATATGAAATTTGAAAATTTAAAATGCAATTATAATTTATAGCCTATGTTACTAAACATTTAAAGCATGAAACAAAAAGCATTATAAATTGTATATGAAAGCAAATTTGTATTGCAATTTTTTGAGCTTTATTTTTTTACTACGCAATTTCCAATTTGCAGCCTATTTATGATAAAGGAAAAGTTAAAAACTGTTGCATGAGCAGGGAAACGAAACTGCCGAGTAGGTAGCAGTTTCACCGCGCGCCAAAATTTGGCATTAGTATCGGGTTTAGCCACAACCCAGGACTAAAAGCCCTTTAGTCCCAATTGGTGGCCCAACCCGGGACTAAAGGTCGAATCTTTTAGTCCTGGTTTGGGCCAACCAACTAGAACTAGAGGCCTTTTAATCCCGATCGGAGGCCTAACCTAGGACTAAAAGGTCCAGCCCTAAATATACTCGTCGCCTCTTCTTCTTCCCCCGCCACCACCCAGAGAGCTCTTCGCCACCCCGCCGCTCACCACCCATGCCATGCACCTGTCCGACCTCGCCCTCATCCTCGGCTCTGGCACGCGTGGCCTTGCCCTCGTCCTCTCTCCCTAGCGCCCTTGTCCTCATCTCTAGCGGCTGGCCTCCCCTCGTCCTCGGCTCTAGCGCGCGTGGCCTCACCCTTGTCCTCATCTCGATCTGGTTGGCCTTGCCCTCGTCCTCTCTTCCCGGCACACGCGGTGGCGCCTTCGTCCCTTGTCTCGATCCGACTGGCCTCGCCCTTGTCCTCTCTCCCCGGCATGCACGGCGGTGCCCTCATCAGCCTCATCTTCGGCGGACGGCCTCGCCCTCTCCTCGATTGGCTCTGTTGTGTAGCCTTGCCCTTGTCCTCGATCGGCTCTAGCGCGTGGCCTCGCCCTTCGTCCTCGATCGGCTCCGGCCCTCGGCGGTGATGCCCTCGTCCTCATCTCAGGCGCACGCAGCGGCTCCATCACCCTTGTCTCCACCAGTGCCTTCGTCTCTCCGGCCTCGACCTCTTTGTCTCTAGCCTCACCCACCAGGTGAAAGCTCTAGTTTGGTTTTGGTGAATTGATGAAACCCTAAGTGCTAACCTAGTTTATCAAGTGATCATGAGATATGTGGCACATCCCAAGTTGTGAAGCAAATGAAGATCATGACATGATGATGGTGATGCCATGGTGATGATCAAATGCTTGGACTTGAAAAGAAGAAAGAGAAAAATAAAAGGCTCAAGGCAAAGGTATAAATGGTAGGAGCCATTTTGTTTTGGTGATCGAGACACTTGGTGAGTATGATCACATTTAGGATCGATAGCCGTACTATTAAGAGGGGTGAAACTCGTATCAAAATGCGGTTATCAAAGTGCCACTAGATGCTCTAACTCATTGCATATGCATTTAGGATCTAGTGGAGTGCTAACACCCTTGAAAATATTTGTGAAAATATGCTAACACATGTGCAAAAGGTGATACACTTGGTGGTTGGCACATTTGAGCAAGGGTTAGGAACTTCACCAGTGGAGTGTCCGCCCGTAGAGTGCGGATAGTCCAACGGTGCCAACGGCGCCCTAGACAGAAAAGACGAAGGTCACTGTAAGTGACCGGACGCTGGTCTCGGTAGGACCGGCGCGTCCGGTCAGAAGAAGCAGCGAAGACGCTGGCGTCGGTCTGTGACCGGACATTGGGTCACTTAGTGACCGGACGCTGGAGGGCTATGTTCGGTCCCGCTGATGTGGCAATGCATAGAGGAGATGCCGAATGACTGGACGCTAGGAGAGTCCGGTCGAGCATGACCGGACGCGTCCGGTCATGAAAAATCATTTCTGGATGCTTACTGGATACGACCGGACGCTGAGGTCCAACGTTCGGTCACTTCGCAACAGCACGTCCGGTCATCACTTGACCGTTGGAATCAGGCGCTCAGTATTTAAGAGAGGGGACACGTGGCATGCATCGTATGACCGGAGTGTCCGGTCACCCCGTGTTGTGCCCAGTGAAGGGGTACAACAGCTCTATTTCGTGGGGGCTTCTATTTAAGCCACATGACCGGCTCAAGCTCACCCTCTTGGCCATTTGCATTGATATAGCAACCTTGTGAGCTTAGCCAAAGCCCTCCCATTCATCTCCATCATTAATTCATCATCTTTGTGAGATTGGGAGAGAATCCAAGTGCATTGCTTGAGTGTTTGCATCTAGAGGCACTTGGTGTTCGTGTTTCGCTGCGGGATTCGCTTATTACTCTTGGTGGTTGCCACCACCTAGACGGCTTGGAGCAGCGAGGATCGTCGAGCGGAGGGTGGTGATTATCTCCGGCTCTGATCGTGGTGATTGTGAGGGGTTCTTGACCTTTCCCCGGTGGAGAGCCAAAAGGTACTCTAATGGATTGCTCATGGCTTGTGTGATCCTCATCTTGTGTTGGTTGTGCGGCACCCTATTGAGGGTTTGATGTGTGATGCCAATTAGCTCGTGAACCTCCAAGTGAGTGAATCTCCACAACGAGGAGTAGCTTATCGGCAAGCAAGTGAACCTCGGTAAAAAATTATTGTGTTCATCATTTGATTCCGAGGTGATTGGTTTTCATTGGTATTCATACTTGTGATTGATTGGTTCACTCCTCGACACGGCGGTATAACTATCTTGCTCACTCTCTACATTACCGCATACTAGTTGTCAAGCTCTTTAGTGTAGCTAGTTGTGAGAGCTTGTTAGTTTGGTTAGTGTGACTCTTTAGTTAGCCTTTTGAGAGCACACTAACTTAGTGTAGTGATATAGTTATTGTGTGGATAGAAATTACATAAACTAGAATTGTGGTAGGTGGCTTGCATTTTTAGTAGGCTAGCGCAACACTCGCTTCGCCTCATAATTGTCTAACCAGTTTGTTAAGTGTTGTTGTAGAAATTTTTAATAGGCTATTCACCCCCCCTCTAGCCATTAGGACCTTTCACTAGGTGGGTCATGCCAACCCCTCCCTTGCTGTGTGAAACCGAGCACTCAACCCTAACTTAAGCTAATTGGCTAGCTATTTGTTTTTTATCTAACTCTTATTTGCTTTAGTGATATATAATTTGATATATTGACTTTACTATGATATATTGGTATATGCATTTGGTATATATATAGGGTCCAGTTAATTTTATGAATTTTGATATAGGGTTTACATGTAAACTTTCATATATACACTTGAGTGATATGCATTTTCATATATGAAAAATATTGACTTTAGTGATATATATAAAAATTTTAATATTCTATATATATATATACGTATATATGTATGTATGTATGTATGTATGTATGTATGTATGTATGTATGTATGTATGTATGAATATATGAATTTTGGTGTATGAATTGACTCAAGTGATATGAATTTTTATATATTAACTTTAGTGAGAAGAGATGGCTGGACGTCTCCCTGAACCGATTGTCCTAGGTTGAGGCTATTGTATTACTCGTGGATTCAAACCAAGGTTGCCAAATGTACCATTCAATCATCCTAGCATAGTAAGCAATGATATATGTTTTCAATAAATCAATAGGTTTTAGATACGCTTGTACACAATATAATTTTCTGATATGTATATATATATGTGTGTTTCTTAAATATTGTACCGTAGGTAATTGGCCCAGTCATTTGGCTTGAAGAGACACTCTCGCATTTCGGGGTTGAGGGAGTGGATGTTGAGAGCTTTGAGGTAGATAATGGTAAATTGATGCAATATCGAGTTGGCTTTTCCATCGCTGCTAGGAGGGGTACAGGTATTATACAAATCTCAGAGGTGAGAATAATGGCACCTGATAAGGCTATTGCACAAAAATATGTTGTCCTAGCATGTGTAAATAAGCTTGTGAATATTGGATACAACCTGCCTACCTATTCCTCCATGGCAATACAAGCTATGGATGTGGGCTCTTATCATGATGTCGTGGGCTTTTGTGCAAGGATGGCTCAAAACAACTGGATAAGTCAAAGTCAAACTCGTAGGTTGTATCCAGATTTGTTGTTATTGGAAAGCTTGGTTCTCATATCCAATTTTTCTCAGGTTGAGGACTATGACTTAACCTATGCAAGTTGCAGCTTTGAAGCCATTCTTAACCAAACAATGTATGCATTGGGTTATGATTGGAAATATGCCGATGAATGACCAACACGCACTAGGAAAGGATTTCGGGAGAAGCTGCTTGCGACTACGAGGGATCATCTGACCTACCGACTTCTCAACCACCGCTAACCGTCGTTAGTAGACCCTATGCTTGTACTTTTGAAGCAAGGGAGAGTGCACTATTTAATGCCTTGGATTTCGTCAATGGCCGATGTGGGTACCACATCGGCGATCTATAGTTCACCGAGTTGATAATGCGAGAAAGTCGAAGACATTGATCTAGTTGCGCTTATGTTTGCATAAACTTTGGGGGTGTACTTGGACATCTAGTATGGAATATTTTAAGTTGGACATCTAGTTTGTAATGACTTGTTTTAAATTGTTGTAATATATAAGCTCTTTGTCGGGGACCTAATACCGGGGTACCCCAGAAGGTGGAACCAATAACCATCGAACGTTAAAAACTTCTGGACGAATAAGGGTGCCGCTACGTTCCTTGCCTGAATGCTGGGAGTTTGGTTCCGCCTCGCCCAACGCCTTTGGGATAGCTCCGCCTCGCCCGAGGGCTAAGGGCTAGTCTCCGCCTCGCCCAACGCCTTCTGGCCAGCCTCACCTCGCCTGAGGGCAAAGGGCTAGTCTCCGCCTCGCCCAACACCTTTGGGACAACTTTGCCTCACCCGAGGGCTAAGGGCTAGTCTCTACCTCGCCCGATGCCTTTGGGCCAGCCTCGCCTCGCCCGAGGGCTAAGGGCTAGTCTCCGCCTCACCCGACGCCTTTGGGCCAGCTCCGCCTCACCCAAGGGCTGAGGGATAGACTCCGCCTCGCCCGACCCCCGAGGGGCGGGCTCGGTCTCGCCCAAGGGATAAGGACTGGTCTCCACCTCGCCCGACGAACGAGGACGAACCTCGCCCCACTCGATGTCTAAAGACTAGTTTCGTCTTGCCTGACAACTTCTCCCCGTTCCCTCATGATGATGGGTATAGGGCAAGACAAGACGTTCGGGTCAACCATGGCTTCAAGGACCATACCCTGCACCCCAACAGGAAAGGTACTACCAGGGAACAACAGGACAGGTGCTTTAGACCCTTCCAGGCATAGTAGAGCCTGAAAAGTATTGTAGGTGCATGCTCCTCGCCCTGTAGAGCTATAGGCGCCGCCTTTAGCTCTGGGACACAGAACCCGACGAAGATATATGACAACCACTATGCTCCAGAAAAGGATTTGCAATCTCCATGAATGACGGATATACCATCACCACGTTATGGACCCAAGGGAGCGGCACCCGCTTCCCGACCCCTCGGGTCCACCAAATCGGAAGACCTTGCCCACGGCGCTACTCCGGACCCCGACCCCGCGTCCCTCCGACAGAGACTCATAGGAACCAGAAGGCGTGCGGAGCAAGGCTAGGCGAGGCTCATAAGTCAAAACCACTGTACTACAGCCCATACCCTACGTAGGGCAGTACTCTGTAACCATCCTGACATTCTACAGAGGCATCGACAGTATTGTAGGCGCTTATCATCCTTTCACACCCATCAGAATGGGAAACCAAGCTGGGTAGATGTGAGCCACAAGGCTAGGTAGAGTACGCATCCTAGCCCTCACACTTGTAAAGTCGTCCCCTTCATCTATAAAAGGGGATGCACTTCATCCAACAGAGGGACCGACTTTTGATGGCACAACACACAACACACACAGTCAAGCTGCTACCAAGCTCTTAGCCCCCTTTCGACCCTTCCATCAGAGACATGGGACCAGTCCCTCTCTCGATCATTTGTACCCCCTACTACGAACCGTTTTCGGTGCTAATAACACGAGCAGCAACAAACTGGACGTAGGGACATTCAGCCTGAACCAGTATAAATCTTGTGTCCTTTAGCGCACCATCCGAGCCTAATGCGCATTACTATAAATCTACTTGTTGGTGCTTGTACGAAACACCGACAGTTGGCACGCCAGGTAGGGGACTTTGCGCGTTCCAAATCAGGCCTCGGATGGCCACCCACGCAATCAGCTGGGTCTCGGGCGCACACGTGCATTTCGGCGACCTTGATTTCATCGTCACACTAGGAGGAGAGCTGGCGCTGGCCCACACGGCCGCCCAGTCTCTCCCTTCCATCAACCTCAGCCACCTAAGGCTTGAGGGCCAGCCGAGCGACTCCCTTGGACCCCAGTTATCCAGGGAGGCCTCGTGCAGCATCACTCTGTTTCTGGAAGGCCCCGTACGAAGCGCCCCGACAGCGTTTCCATTTGGTCTCCACAATGCCATGGCGACCACTGGCTAGCTTCTGGCACTACGCATGGTTCAGCCGCCCACAGACAGCGAGTTCGTGGGGACAATTGAACCTGATACGGAGACTCTCCACAGGCTCCTCACGGAGGAGCCAGGATCGTTCTCCAGCTTAGACTCCAGCAGGGGGAGCCATCACCCTTCCTGGGAGTGCTTCATGGCGCGGACCCCCGAGGGGCACGTCGAGGACGTCTCCGGGGAAGAGGCTACCCCAACAAGCGACCGTAACGGCAGGTCCAGGGGGAGGCAACAACCCCATCTCGCATGGGGATGGAGCAGCTGAGAGCCCGCAAGCTGGAGATCGATGAGGCCGGACAAGGGCTCATCCGGGAATATGCGGACATCAATCGCGAGATTGAACGCCGCGAAGGTGGTGGGCGCGCACGCGCCATGGCCCGCACCATACACCAGAGGATCCTCACCGACGACGGGGGCCTTCCTCACTTCGTTCGGGCAAGCCAAAACATCGCCGCAGCGACAGCCTTGCTACACGGCCTTTCAGAGGCCGCGACGTCTGAGGATCGCGGCGCCCGTCGAGAAATTCGCACGTTGCTCGAGCGTGCGGCGGCGCAGCAGGCAGAAAGCTCGTTGTCTCGACGACGCGAGCCCGACGCCAGCTAGCGCACGCCCTCGGTGCGCCCCGCCAAGGATGCGTCCGTTCACCAGACACCACCAGGCGGCAGGCAGCCCTCTGCCATCCCGGTGCATCAACGCCTCGGCCGTGACCGCGACGTACGCAGCACCATCGACGCTCGCAGACGCACCCACGGCGACGCAGGAGAGGCAGCCCGCCGCGGCTACCATCCCCGACGTGGCGCATGCTACGACAGCGGCGAGGACCGAAGCCCGAGCCCTGGCCTGCCAGGCCCTCAGGCCTTCGGCCGACACATCCTCAACGCTGCATTCCCACTAAGGTTGTTGATGCAAAAGTGGATCTGCAAACACAAAGGGCTAATACCTGAATCGATATCCAAAGCGTGCCAGTCGATTTGACCTGTTAATCGACAAGGATGAAGATACGAGCACTTTGGTCCTGACAACAGCGATACGCCCGGAAGTCATGGCCAAGAGGTACTCACACGGAACTCGAGAATCGCCGAAGGTCGCACTGAAGCAATGCAACTCGCCGAATCAATGAGAACTCGTAAAAAGGAAAAATATGCAAATTGACGAAGTCGCCGAAAAGTAAGTAGATGCAAATAGGAGTAAAAATTGGTTTTAATATTGATTGATTATTTATTACATTGCCCCTCAATCTATATTTATACCCTGATCTAAAGAGACATAACCAAATACAACTAGGACACCAAGTCCATATCTAAGGAAACACGTGACTCTTACATGAATCATACTCTAACAAATATAGAAAAGGAAATCAACTCCTATCTATTTCCCTGTCCGCCTCAATTACGATGGAAATCTCACCGACCTCCTTTCCATCGGCATACTTCCTGTTTCATCGACAGTAGTCTTCAAGCCTTCCTTCATCGGCATCGACAATAACATCTCCAACCTTATCGGCAACGCCCGAGTCTAAATCAACCTTGCCATCGATCACCACCATTCATTCGGCAACCATCTTTACAAGCTGATTTTCATCGGCTGTCAGCGTATACAGTAACTTTCCTCCTGCCGATTAGCCCACTCTGATCATTTTGACACGTGCAAAAAAATGGTGTCAACACATGTCCCCCAATTTCGGAGTATAAAACCATTAATGCTCCGAAATTTACTCCAGATAACGTTTGCCTTCGCCCAATTACCGTAACTCATCCTCCAAGCCAAGACTTGATCTGTTATCAAATCTAATCAAATCTAGTCCTGATTCACGCACCTCAGTAAATATCGCATAATTTCCAACCACTCTTGCCCTGATTATGGTTAAGATACCGAAACAATAATCCATCGGCAAGATCCTAACATAATAATGCCGCCATTTTTAGAATTAAAATATCATGTACCGAGATCTCTTCCAAGTCATGATTACTTGCCATCAAATCATCTGTACAATCCCTTGATTATCGTGCGAACAGTTACCATATCCATCTAAACCACCTCGACCCACATGCGCGCGGCATAGAGATAAGTCCAAAATACCCCTACTCCGAGCGGCTTATAAATAGATTTCTCCGGAACGCTCGTCTTCTACCCTCAGACTCCAATCTTTGGCATTCTCTCTTTCCGGCGGTGACTCCGACGAACAACTGCGTGGCCTCAACCAACAAGAACTTTTCTCCAGCGTCAACCTCGAGTCTCCAGCTCGTGCCCCCATCTACCTCAAGATAATGGCAATCAACTTCGACGTCCCTGCGGTTCGTTCCACTTCCGTTACTTTTTACCTCGATTCCTCTGGTCTTTGCGAGTTCATACAGTTGGTAATTTTTTCTCTTTTTCTTTGTTCTTCGGATCCTCTAAACTTAGGAACTTCGCAACAAATTAGTTATTCCAACCGATCAGCCGCATTTCCAATGCCTAGGCACCAATGGGCAACCCAGATCCAACTGATCTGATTAATGCAGAGGTTAACAGAATCCCTTTTAGAGCCCAAAATTTCTCTCTGAATTTATGGAAAGATACATTCTGATCTTGGCCCTAAAACCACCAAAGGGTGGAAAGATTGGTACTTGAGGGTCAACAGGTCGATGCAAGTACACTGGGCAGAATGGAAGCTAGACCAATGCATTAGGCTATCCATTGCCGATATGCAAAAGAACGAGTCAATGATGATTGCAGCTGCTTACTTCTGGTCAGACACAACAAACACTTTTATGTTTGGACATGGCCCAGCTACTCCCACACTTGCCGATGTCTACATGCTCACTGGCTTGGACATTTCAACTGCCGATGAAGGCTCCATCTATGGCAGAAAATCTGAATATAGGGTGAATACCCGCAACATCGGCGGTTGGACGGGATATATTCAAGAATGCCAGAGGACCTGGGACAGTTAACCAGAGGGAACATGCCACATTCTTGAATATGTGGTTAGAAAAATTTATCTTCTGTGGTCGATCAGTAGGACCAACCAACGCCTTCCTCCCCGCGGCTGAACTCTTGGCCAATGGTGTAAGGTTCCCTCTTGGCCGATACCTTCTGAGCTCCACTTATCATCTTCTTCATCAAGTGTCTCAGAAACTTTTGCTTGGCGAACCCATCGGCAACTTAGGAGGCCCATGGTGGTTTATCAACATGTGGCTGAATGCCCATATGCACAAACATTTGCAATGGGACTTCTTTGCCCAACAATTCCCACGAGAAATTGCTGAAGACCACGTGCTTGGGGATGAGGAATCGGCAACACGCTCACCCCTCAATTTTGGTGAAGCCATAATTGTCCTCCCTAGAACAGAGGCCAATGAAGACCAGATCGGCAGATTCTTCCAAAGCTTCTACAATGGTCTTTCTCGTGATCATAGGGCCTGGGTACCTTATATTGACGAAGAAAACAGATTCCCCCTTCTTTTCAACTTTGCCGATGACACTCTGAATCAGGATAATGAACTCATGATGGCCATCATTACTCCCAGGGCAATCCCAGTAAACACATTCGGTAGCGGGAAAAACACCAATATCACGTATGAATTTTACAATCCATCGGCAGTATCCCGTCAATTGACTTTTGGGCAACTGCCAATCAAACTTTGTTTTGCCGATGTGATCAAACCCAGAGAAACAATCACCTGCGGAACAGATTGGAGCAGTGTAGTGCGACTTTCCCCCAGATGCCGATACTACAGATGTCGATATATCCATCTGGACACCAACATCTTTCATCACCGAATCATATAAGCAATGGTGGCGAGAGTGGAGGGAACAACTGTTTGCAACATCTGCTCACACATATCGACACATGATCGACCCTGAATACGCCATCCCCGATGACGCAGTAAGTTTCTTTTAACTCCCTTCTGCTTTTTCCTTTCATATATCGGTAACTAACTTTCTCGTGACAGGTTAACAACCCAGCACCATCTATGAGCAAAAGTGGGAAACCCTTCGATCTTCGGCCTGTTTCCCCTGATATCACCGATCGGCTACAACGCCCCCACCTTAGCTGCTTTGACTCACCAGAAGACCCTGTGCCAAGACCATCACCTCCAAGTCCAAATTGGCTACAGCTAGGGCCACTCCATTGGCTGCTGCTACAACCCTAATCAAGGCATTCAAGGTAACAACCCTGTTTATTTCTACTCATGCCGATCACAAACTGTATTAACATTAATCATCAGGGTGTAAGAGCCGCTGCTGGATCGTCATCGGCAATTCCTCCGACATCAAGCACCACTACCTCTGACAAATCTTCAGAGGTATTCCTTTGATTTTACATTTTATCTGTTAAATATCATACCTTACACTTGTTTTGCAGCAACAAATGGGTACATCGGCAAGCGTACCAGATGTTCAAGCTCCACAACCAACAAGTGCCGATGCCCCCCAGCCAACCATTGCTGAGGTCCTAGCAAAGCGCAAAGCCTTAACAGATGCCGAGGCACAGCCAAAACGACAGAAGTCCATGCCGATCCCCACATCTGCCCCAATGTCTGCAAGCCGGCCAGAATCAGTCGATGCAACTGAGCAAGCAGTTAATCCTCCTGTACAGGACATACCATCGGTCATCATACCCCAAGGGCCAACCACCGATGAGGCCACAGAGGATATCCCATCGGCAAGCTCAGCCGATCCTCCACACGGCATACTCCAGGCTGCTTCCTCCAGCCAAGTACAGGAAATTGCCTTGAAACAGGTAAGCCGATTGACCTAGTCGATTTATAATATTCATACTTATCCTTAACTGACCTCTTTTTCTTTTTCTTAGGAACAAGACTCCCCAAACAGCCTATTTTCCTTTGCCATTGACGTTTCTGACGATGATGGAGAGGAAACAAGTTCTTCCCTTGCACTGGGAACAATATCGGCAGAAATTAAGTCCAAGTTGGAAGCTCTCCTGAACTTGTTACAGCAGGATACCGCCCAACTGGTAGATGACTCGGACCCCGCAAAGGCAATTTTCAAAACAATCCGTGGCCAAGGTCCCTGCCGATGTTGAAGAAGTACTCTTCCCAGCAGCCCATTTAGAAAGCCGCCAACTGCAATATCAATGGGCTGCTCAACACATTGCTGATAGAGCAGCTCAGGCTCAACTCAAAGAAGAGATGCTACAACTGAAACAGATTGCCGATGAGAAGCACAAGGGCATCGGCAACTTGCAGACTTCGGGCGCTGAACTTAAGCAGAAAATCTTAGATTTATCGGCAAAGAGGATGGCTCTATTGGCTGAATTGAAAGAAGTCGAGGCAGCCTTAACTCATGCCCAACAAGAAGAAAGCTAGCTACCTAATGCCATCAAGGCCCTTCAGCAAGAAAGAGACATCCAGGCTCGCAAAGCCTTGGCCATGAAGAAAAAACTCAAGCCTGTGGAGGGTGCTACCGATGAAGACATCAAAGAAATGAAGGAAGCCGACCAGATTCGCCTGCGTGCGATATTGGCTATCCAATCCTTGTTAAACTTGTAAATCTTGTCTATTGCATCGGCACTTTATGAGACATTGACATCCTTGTATAATTCTAGCCGATAGGACTATTATCGGCACTTATACTTTTATGCATCCATCCAGATACTAGGGTAATATTTCTTTAAATATTTTCCATTTAATGCTCTGGAAAACACGACCCCTTCGAGGGTTTCTAGAATATATGCGTTACCAGGAACAGACTGATTTATCCGATATGGACCTTCCCAATTAGGAGACCACTTTCCAAACTTTGAACTTTTAGTCCCAATCGGTAAAATCAATTTCCAGACCAGATCTCCATCGGCAAACTCCTTTACCTTCACCTTCTTGTCATACCATCTAGCTACTCTTTTCTTATTTTCTTCGATGCTAACTAAAGCCCTTAACCGATGACCCGCCACATCTTCCAACTCATCTTTCATAAGAGTATCATAATCATCGGCTGTCAGCTGATTTTGAGAACGTATTCGCCTAGAGTCAATTTTAATTTCCCAAGGTAATACTACGTCGTGTCCATATACTAACTGATAAGGCGTTACTTTGGTTGCACCATGACATGACATCCGATATGACCACAAGGCTTCATTTAATACTGTATGCCACCTCTTAGGATTTTCTTTAATTTTGCGCTTAATGAGTTTGATGATCCCTTTGTTAGAAGCCTCAGCCTGACCATTAGCTTGAGCATAATATGGAGAAGAATTTAAAACTTTAATTCCCATACCTATAGCAAACTCATCAAATTCTCCCGATGTAAACATAGTACCCTGATCGGTAGTGATAGTTTGAGGAATACCAAATCGGTAAACAATATGCTCTTTCACAAAATCGATCATATTAGCCGATGTCACCTTTTTTAAAGGAATTGCCTCAACCCATTTTGTGAAATAATCGGTAGCAACCAGAATAAATTTATGTCCTTTGCTCGATGGCGGATAAATCTGACCGATGAGATCGATAGCCCATCCCCGGAACGGCCAAGGTTTAATTATAGGGTTCATAGCCGATGCAGGCGCTCTTTGAATATTACCAAACTTTTGACACCCCTGACATCCTTTAAAATACTTAAAACAATCTTCAAGAATAGTCGACCAATAGTATCCATTCCTTCTGATCATCCACTTCATCTTGAAAGCCGATTGATGCGCTCCACACACTCCTTCATGAATTTCACCCATCAAGCTTTTCGATTCATCACTGCTAACACATCTGAGTAAAACTTCATCTATAGTTTGATAATATAATTCATCATCGAGGAGCACATACTTGGTAGCTTGGAACCTTATACGTCTTTCAACCTTTTTATATGGATCCTTTAAATAATCGACAATCTCCTTTCTCCAGTCATCGGTATCGACCGCCGATGTTAGCACTTCCTGAATAGGCTGATACCCTGAAGCATGCTGAGCTAGTCGATTAGCCTCTTCATTATGCAGTCGAGAAATATGTTCAAGACGAAAATCTCTAAACCCTTTCAACAATTGCAAACATCTTTCATAATATGAAATTAAAACTTCACTTCGGCATTCATAAATCCCAGCCAATTGATTTATAACTAGCATAGAATCACCAAAGATTTCAACAGCATCGGCACGTATCTCCTTCAGCAATTCTAACCCTTTTATCAAGGCTTGGTATTCAGCCTGATTGTTTGTCGATGTAGCAACAATCGGCAATGAAAACTCATACTTCCTTCCTTGAGGTGAAATCAACACAATGCCGATACCTGCTCCTTCACCACATGTGGACCCATCGAAGAAAAGTGTCCAAGGAGCAACCTCCAGAGAGTCCACTGTATTACAATGCTGAGTGACAAAATCAGCCATAACCTGCCCCTTAACTGCCTTAGTCGATTCGTAACGTAGTTCAAATTCTGATAATGCTAAAATCCACTTGCCGATTCTACCACTTAATATCGGCATCGACAGCATATACTTGACTACGTCGTCTTTGCATATGACCGTACATTCGGCAGATAACAAATAATGTCTTAATTTGACACAAGAAAAGTATAAACACAGACATAATTTTTCGATGGCCGAATACCTTGTCTCAGCATCCACTAATCTTCTGCTCAAATAATAAATAACACGTTCTTTCCCTTCAAATTCTTGAATAAGAGCTGAACCGATAACGGTATCATCAGTTGACAAATACAACCTGAAAGGTTTCCCGTGTTGAGGTGGAACTAGCACTGAGGATTTGTTAAATATTTCTTAATCTCATCTAGGGCTAACTGCTGCTCAGCTCCCCATACAAATTCCTGATCGGCTTTCAATTTAAGTAATGGACTGAAAGCCTTGATCTTACCCGACAGATTAGATATGAATCTTCTAATGAAATTAATCTTACCGATCAAAGATTGCAATTCAGTTTTATTGGCAGGAGCAACCACCTTGTTAATTGCATCAATAGACTTCCTACTGATTTCGATGCCCCGCTGATGCACCATAAAACCCAAGAATTGACCTGCCGATACACCAAATGCACATTTATTAGGATTCATCTTCAATCCATGCTTCCTTGTGCACTCCAGTATCTTTCGTAGATCGGCTAGATGTTTTGTGATATCTCCAGACTTAATCACTACATCATCAATGTAGATCTCCACTAATGTGCCGATGTATTCATGAAAAATAAAGTTCATAGCTCTTTGATAAGTAGCGCCGGCATTTTTCAAACCAAACGTCATGACTATCCACTCAAACAACCCTACATGACCTGGACATCTGAAAGCAGTCTTGGGAATATCTTCTTCAGCCATGAATATTTGATTGTAACCTGCATTACCATCCATGAAGCTGATAATTTGATGTCCGGCTGCAGCATCAATCAACAAATCAGCAATCGGCATTGGATAGCCATCCATCGGTGTGGCTTTGTTAAGATTCCTGAAATCAATACAAACACGAAGTTTTCCATTTTTCTTATAAACAGGAACCACATTAGAGATCCACTCTGCATATCGACACTGCCGAATAAACTTTGCCTCAATTAATTTAGTTATTTCGGCCTTAATGTTCAGGAAGTATATTAGGGTTGCATCGGCGCGCTGGCTGCTGATGTGGCCGAAATCCAGATTTGATAGGTAACCGATGTTCAACTATCGATCGGTCTAATCCAGGCATCTCAGTATAATCCCAAGCAAAACAATCTTTATACTCTTTTAACAAATCAGTTATTTGCTGCTTACACTTGGAATCTAACTTAGCACTAATAAAAGTAGGTCTTGGCCTATCGCCATCACCAATATCTACTTCTACTAAATCATCTGCCGATGTGAACCCTTGACCTAATTTTCCATCATCGGCAAACCTATCCATTAAAACTCTTCTTCAGAACCGACTGCTTGGATCGGTGGAATTTCATAATCAGCAACTCTAAGGAACTCTTTTTCCCAAACTTCTCCTGATATGCATTTAGTTCGCTCATAAGTATCTGATTCTGCCGATGCGATGATATAAGAAGAATCACCAGGGACAAACTCAATCTTATCCCCAATCCACTGTACGAGGCATTGATGCATTGTAGAAGGAACACAACAATTAGCATGAATCCAATCCCTCCCTAGAAGCAGATTATATGCACCCTTGCCATTAATAACAAAGAACGTCGTCGGCAAGGTTTTGCTGCCGATGGTCAATTCAACGCATACTGCCCCTTTAGCCGGTGACACATTGCCTTCAAAATCCTTCAGCATCATATCGGTTTTGGTCAAGTCTTGATCTCCCTTACCAAGTTTCCGATACATCACATAAGGCATAATATTAATCGCAGCCCCTCCATCGATAAGTATCTTAGATACAGGCTGCCCATCAACTCTGCCTTTCACAAACAAAGCCTTAAGATGCTGTCTCTCGTCATCAGTAGGTTTCTCAAAAACAGCCATCATTGGATCTAGTGTCAACTGAGCTACTTGATCAGAGAGAACAACTTCTTCCTCATTATCAGATAGTGCCAAAAACTCCATCGGCAACATGAATACCATATTAACATCTGCCGATGGACCCTTATTTTTGTGTTTTACCTGCCACTGCTGATGACCGGACCTCTCATTGGAGGAATTTTCCTCTCGGTATAAATCCTCCTGATGCTCACGTTGCATCCTCCTTTTCTGTGTCTTTGTCAGACCCTCCGGGCACCATCGAGGAAACTTGGTTTTCCAAACCGGCTGATAACAGGTCCCAGTTGATTCTACACGGCGTATATTAGGGTCCCTGTAGAATATTTCTTCATCGGGAACTCTTGCGTTTGCCATCTCCTCAAGCTCCTCTTGATTCCTTGGAAAATATCCAGCGCGTTTACCAAGCCTTTCATGTACACTAAGTCTGCCCCCCAGCCGATCATGCACTGATGCTCTGCCTCTGATCGGCTCATTGATAAATAAACCCTGATTGCCAGGTTGAAACCTCCTTTCTGACCGATTGACCCCATAATAACCATTGCACTCAGGGCAATTTTCAACAGTTGGCAATTTAATACCTTCTTCCCAGCAATGGATGAAAAACGGGCACCTCCAATGATTTTTATGCCGATACCATTCTTCCCGACGTCTCTCTTCTTGCTGTTGTCGATATCGGTCCTTACGCTGACGCCAACCCTCCTGCTGCCTTCGATGGGTAATCACAATGCCAGGTCGAGGAGGGTTTTTGGAACTACTGCTTTCTCCCAGCAAACCCTTACTTTTTGCATCATCGGTAGTTATCCGATGTTGGGGATCCACTGATGCGTTTTTCTCAGCAGCCTCTGACGTCAATACCTTGGTCTTCCCTTTGGCCTCCAACATATTTGCTGGAAAAGGGTGTTGATCAATTTTCATCGGCTTCTGGGCCTTGGAAGTACCAAACTTAATTCTCCCAGATTCAATAGCCGATTGTAACTGTTGCCTGAACACCTTGCACTCATTTGTACTGTGTGAAGTTGCATTGTGCCATTTGTAGTACAAGATCTTCTTCAACTCTTCTGCCGATGGGATCACATGATTAGGTGACAGCTTAATTTGGCCCTCTTGAAGCAGAAGATCAAATATCTTGTCGGCCTTGGTGATATCAAAGGTAAACTTTTCTGGTTCTTTCTGACCAAAGGGACAAGATATCAGCTTTTTATTCTTAACCCACTCAGCTAAGCCGATAACTGGTTCTTCATCAGAATCAGAATCTCCTACTTCTTCAACAAATGATACTTTTTTACTCCAATTCTTTTTAGGTTCAAAAACCCTAGTATCTTGATCAGAGATCCTTTGCACAAGATGACTGAGGCTTTCAAACTCCTGAGAAGCATATCTGTCTTTAAGATGTGGCAATAACCCTTGGAAAGCCAGATCGGCAAGCTGCCGATCATCCAGCACCAGACTGTAGCACTTATTTTTTACATCTCGTAGCCTTTGCACAAAGCTTTCTACCGATTCATCATTACGCTGTCTCAATTTTACTAAATCGGTAAGCTTCTTTTCATGGATTCCAGCAAAGAAATACTTATGAAATTGTTTTTCTAGATCAACCCAAGTAATAATAGAATTTGGTGGTAATGAAATGAACCATGTAAATGCCGATCCAGACAAAGATGATGAAAATAATCGAACTCTTAATTCATCTCTGCTAGCTGCCTCTCCACATTGAATAATGAAGCGATTGACGTGTTCCATTGTTGATGTATCATCTTGCCCAGAGAATTTAGTGAAATCTGGTACCTTGTACCGATTTGGGAGAGGAATTAAATCATATGCAGGAGGGTATGGAGTCCGATAAGAATAAGTATTGACCTTGGGCTTTATCCCAAACTGATCCTTCATAATTTCTGCTATCTTATCGGCCCAAAAAGCATCAGCCTCCTGCTGACGAACTGGCTGAATTTCTACAGGAGGTACCTGCTGATATCCCTCCACATATCTTTGTGGCCCACGATCTCCAGCAATCGGCATATTTGCCGTTACTTGTGGTCCATTAACCTGCTGGAAAGGATTCATCGGCTGAGCTGCCGATGCTTGATTCTGGAAACCAGCTTGCATATGACCTTGTTGAATCCCTGCAACCTGCTGATTTTGCTGAACTGTATGTTGAACAGGTAACTATCCTGACCAACCATTATTAGAACTCATCGGTACAAAACTTACCGATGGCTGGTAATTTGCTGACATTGTTGGATAATTATAACCAGCTTGAGGCATGAACTGAACCCCAGTTTGACTCATAGCAGGGGCTTTCTGCTGCATCGGTAGTAAGCTTGCCGATGGACTTGAATTGGGTGTTTGAACCAAAGGCATCTGGAAACCTCCTGGAGTTGTTTGCACAGTAGTTGCTGTGGCATATTGAGGCACTTGAGCCATCGGCGAAACAGCCGATGGTATAGGAGCTTTTCCTACTGCATCAAACACTTGAGGTAACCCAGGATTGAAAGCAGATGACTCCGGAGGCATACCATATCCCCACCAATTAGCAGGAATCTAGGCTATTCTGAGACACAGGGCCTGACATAGCTGATGCCGATAGATCTGTATTAAGCTGAACTCGTCCTCCTGGTAGTACCGGATCTGATCGTATCGGTGTAGATTGAATATTAGGTAAGCCTGCCGATACTGGAGGAGAAGTAACTTCTGTACCCACAACGGCCGAGGGAGCCGATGGAGTATTGACAGATGCCGGCTCTGGTTGGTGATAGGCAGGCCCAACGTAATGCGGTGACGCTTGTCCTTCTTTGAGAGTTCGAACCACAGCATTATGAACAGTATTGGACAGCACATTGGAATGATTAATCAAAGCATGATTTACTGTAGAATTAACCATCTCTTGAAGTTTACTAGGATTGGAGTCAAAGGTAACCTACCGAGGCAACGGCAAATCTTGCTTCTGGATGACTTGTCCACTCTTGTTCAGGCTAAACGATTTCAGACAAAGCTGCCTGTATTCTTCTACAGCCTTTTCCATAGCCTGCCTCTGCTCTTCCTTAAGATCTTCTTCTGATACCACGATAATGTTCCCTAAATCGATCTCAGGAATTGAACATATTGATCGGATTGATTGGTCCCACCGAGCGTGCCAAAAGATGTGTTGATGCAAAAGTGGATCTGCAAACACAAAGGGCTAATACCCGAATCGATATCCAAAGCGTGCCAGTCGATTTGACCTGTTAATCGACAAGGATGAAGATACGAGCACTTTGGTCCTGACAACAGCGATACGCCCTGGAAGTCACGGCCAAGAGGTACTCACACGGAACTCGAGAATCGTCGAAGGTCGCACTGAAGCTATGCAACTCGCCGAATCAATGAGAACTCGTAAAAAGGAAAAATATGCAAATTGACGAAGTCGCCGAAAAAGTAAGTAGATGCAAATAGGAGTAAAAATTGGTTTTGATATTGATTGGATATCTCTTTACATTGCCCCTCAATCTATATTTATACCACTGATCTTAAAGAGACATAACCAAACTACAACTAGGGACACCAAGTCCATATCTAAGGAAACACACGGACTCTTACATGAATCGACTACTCTAAACAAAGATAGAAAAGGAATCAACTCCTATCTATTTCTCTGTCCGCCTTCAATACGATGGAAAATCTCACCGACCTCCTTTCCATTGGCATACTTACTTCCCTGTTTCATTCGACAGTCAGTTGCCTTCATCAAGCCTTCCTTCATCCGGCGATCGACAATAACATCTTCCACCTATCGGGCAACGCCGCGTCCTAAAATGTAACCTCTCCATCGATCACCACCCATTTCATCCGGGCAACCTATCTTTACAAGCTGGATTTCATCGGCCTCTGTGTCAGGTTATACAGTAACTTTCCTCCTGCCGATTAGCCCACTCTGATCATTTTGACACGTGCAAAAAACGGTGTCAACAAAGGTATCGACCACCTACCAACATCCCTAAATATTCTGGGGAAACAAACCCCGGGCTTTGGCTCAAAGACTATCGGCTTGCATGTCAGGGCGGTGGTGCGAGTGATGACGATTTCATTATTCGCAATATCCCACTATTCTTGGCTGATTCGGCACGAGCATGGTTGGAGCACCTACCGTCCAACGCCATTTAAAATTGGGCGGATCTGACAGAGATCTTCGTGGGGAACTTCCAGGGCACGTACAAACGCCCCGAAAACCCATGGGACCTCAAGAACTACCGCTAGAAGGCCGATGAAACCCTCTGCGGGTACATCCGGTGCTTCTCTCGGCAGTACAACGAGCTCCCTAACATCTCCGACGCCGATGTGATAGGAGCCTTCCTATCTGGGACAACCTGCAAGTCTCTGGTTCACAAGCTAGGGCACAGGGTCCCATGGACCACTAAGGAGCTCCTGGACATCGCCACCAGCCATGCCTCAGGAGAGGAGGCGGTTGGAGCCATCTTCGACCGCTCCGATGGCAAGGCGAGGCGGGATGAGGACGCCGGCGAAGGCGCTTCCAACCGTCCCGCCAAAAGAAAGAATAAGAAGCAACGGCGCGACAACTCGCTCATGGCTGCAGCCGACCGCAAGGGTGGCTGGAAGCCTACGGAGGGCGCTCCGAACCATTTTGAGAAAATGCTCGAGGGGCCATGCCCAAACCATGCTTTCCCGGCCAAGCATCTATACAAGGATTGCGGCCTCATGCGTAAATACTTGTCCGAGGTGCCTCAACAAGGGGGAGCAGGGGAAGGAACCTGCCCCCACTGACGATGCCGAGGAGAAGGACGACGCCTTCCCAATGCCGACCGACGCTCTCATGATCTTCGGAGGATCAGCGGCCTACGACTCCAAGCGCCGCCAGAAGGTCGCGCGCCATGAGGTCTACACAGCCGGACCGGCCGTGCCTGCCTTCCTCCGGTGGTTAGAATCCACCATAACCTTCGACTGGACTGACCATCCGGATGTCGTCCCACACCCGGGAAGGTACCCGCTTGTCATTGATCCGATTGTCAGCCCAAAGCGGCTCATGAAAGTACTGATGGACGGAGGCAGCGGCCTCAACATCATGTACGACAAGACGCTCGACGAGATGGGCGTCGACCGAACGAACCTCCACCCCATTCAAGCGCCTTTCCATGGCGTCATGCCTGGTAGGCAGGCCATGCCACTGGGGCAGATAGATCTACCCATCACTTTCGGGGATCGGTCTAATTACAGGACTGAGACCCTCACCTTCGACGTGGTAGGGTTCCTCAGAACCTTCCACGCCATCCTTGGATGTCCATGCTATGCGAAGTTCATGGCTGTCCCCAACTATACATACCTTAAGCTGAAGATGTCTGGCCCCCGCGGGGTCATCACCATCGGCACCTCCTTCTGTCGCGCTTACTAGTGCGAAGTCAAATGCTGCGGCCACGCCACAGCAGTCATCGCCTCCGAAGAGCTCGCCACCCTCAGGGAGGAGGTCGTTGAAGAAGCACCTGACGCGAAGAAGTCATCCGGGTCGTTCGAACCGGTGGAAGGGTCCAAGGAGGTCCTCTTGGACCCTAGCAGCTCTGAGGGCAAGAAAGTCCGCATCGGGACCGCGCTCTCCTCCAAATAGGAAAGCGCGCTCATCGACTTCCTCCGCGATAACAAAGACATCTTTGCGTGGAAACCCTTCGATATGCCAAGCATCCTGAGTGAGGTCGCCGAGCATACCCTAAAAATCCTCCCAGGCTCCAAGCCGGTGAAGCAATGCCTACGCCGCTTCGACGAGGAAAAATGCAGAGCCATCGATGAAGAGATAGCAAAACTGTTAGCTGTTGGGTTCATCAGGGAAGTACACCACCCAGAGTGGTTAGCAAATCCTGTTGTTGTGCAAAAAAAGAGCGGGAAATGGAGAATGTGTGTCGATTACACAGGCCTCAACAAGGCATGTCCAAAGGATCTGTTTCCTTTGCCACGAATAGACCAAATAGTTGATTCCACCTCGGGGTGTGAAACCCTCTACTTCCTTGATGCATACTTCGGCTACCACCAGATCGCGATGAAGGAGTCCGACCAGCTCGCTACGTCTTTTATCACCCCCTTTAGATCGTTCTGCTACATTTTAATGTCGTTCGATCTGAAGAACGTAGGGGCAACTTACCAGCGCTGTATGCTCAGCTGCTTTGGGGACCTCATCAGGCGGACCGTTGAGGCCTACGTCGATGACATCGTAGTTAAGTCTAAACAGGCTGACCACCTTGTCGCCGACCTCGAACAAACCTTTGCGAAACTCTAGGCAAACAGCATCAAACTCAATCCCAAAAAATGTGTTTTCAGGGTCCCGAGGGGCATACTGCTCGGCTTCATTGTCTTCAAGCGCGGTATCGAAGCCAACCCGGAGAAGATCTCAGCCATCACAAGGATGGGCCCGATCCAAAACATAAAGGGGGTTCAGTGGATCACAGGGTGCCTTGCCACCCTTAGCCAATTTATCTCACGCCTCGGCGAACGAGGACTCCCCCTTTATCGACTCCTGAAGAAGTCCGACTGCTTCGAGTGGACAACCGAGGCCCAGGAAGCGCTTGACATGGTTAAGCAATTTCTAACTAAACCCCCAGTCCTAGTCCCTCCAAGCAATGGAGAATCCCTCCTCCTGTACATAGCGGCCACCACGCAAGTGGTTAGCGCCGCCTTAGTGGTAGAGTGGGAAGAAGAGAGGCACGCCTTCAAGGTGCAGCGCCCTATATATTTCATCAGCGAGGTGTTATCCGACTCCAAAACCCAGTACTCCCAAATCCAGAAGCTCCTCTACACCATCCTCATCACCAAAAGAAAGCTACGCCACTACTTCGAGTCACACCCTATGATAGTAGTAACGTCTTTCCCCCTTAGTGAGGTCGTCCGTAGCCAGGATGCTACAGGAAGAACCGCAAAGTGGGCGCTCGAGCTGATGGATCAGGGCATTGCTTATGCCCCCCGAACAACGATCAAATCCCAGGTGCTGGCTGACTTCATCGCGGAGTGGACCGAGGTCTAGATGCCACCAGCAGTCGTCGATCAAGAGTACTGGACGATGTACTTCGACGGATCGCTGATGAAGAAGGGCGCCGACACGGGACTAGTCTTCGTATCTCCCCTCGGGGTCCGCATGAGGTACATGGTTTGGCTCCATTTCCCCTCATCAAATAATATCGCAGAATACGAAGCGCTCATCAACAGCCTATGAATCGCCATCGAGCTGGGCATCCGACGCCTCGACGTCAGGGGCGACTCCTAGCTGGTCATCAACAAGGTCATGAAGGAGTCAAGCTGCCACGATGCCAAGATGGAGGCATACTGCTAAGAAGTCCGATGACTGGAGGACAGATTTGACGGCCTCGAACTCAATCACATCCCAAGGCGCCTCAACGAAGCAGCTGACACGCTCGCGAAAGCAGCATCTTGCCGAGAGCCAGTCCCAGCAGGCGTCTTCACCAGCGATCAACATAAACCTTCGGTACACTACGCGGGGTCGGAATAGGCTAATGATGGCCCACCTAGTCCGACCCTAGAGGCCGATCCGCCAACTGCTCCGCCTAACCCCGAGGTCATGGAGCTTGAAGAGGACCCAGCAGCAGAGTCCGACCCTCCCGATGACTGGAGAACGCTTTACCTCGACTACCTCCTCCGTGACATACTACCAGCAGACAAGACAGAAGCCCGACGGCTAGCACGTCGCGCCAAGTCCTTCGTTCTTGTAGAAGGCGAACTCTACAAACGAAGCCATACGGGGATCCTATAGCTCTGTATCCCTAGCGAACATGGAAAACTTCTGCTAAGCGATATCCACGGTGGGGTCTACGGTCACCATGCCACAACAAGGACCTTAGTTGGGAACGCATTCCGATAGGGCTTCTACTGGCCCACCGTAGTAGCCGACGCCAAGCAAATTGTACACATCTACGAAGGGTGTTAGTACTACGCTCGGCAGATTCACCTTCCAGCCCAGGCACTCCAGATGATCCCCATCATGTGGCCCTTCGTGGTCTAAGGGCTCGACCTGGTTGGGCCACTCAAAAAGGCGCCCGAGGGCTTCACCTACTTGCTTGTCACCATAGACAAGTTTACGAAGTGGATTGAAGCTCGACCGATCTCCACGATCAAATCCAAGCAAGCTATGTTATTCTTCCTTGATATCATCCATCGCTTCGGAGTACCAAACTCCATCATCATAGACAACAGCAAGCAATTCACTGGCAGGAAATTCATTTGATTCTGCGATGTACAACACATCTGGATCGATTGGGCAGCCGTCGTGCACCCCCGGACGAACGGGCAGGTCGAGCGCGCAAACGACATGCTCCTGCAAGGCCTTAAGCCTAGAATTTTCAACCGGTTGAACAAGTTCGGCGCATGCTGGCTCGCTAAGCTTCCGGCCGTGCTCTAGAGCATAAGGACAACTCCTAGCCGGGCCACCGGCTACACACCCTTCTTCATGGTCTACGGTTCTGAAGTTGTTCTCCCAACGGACCTTGACTATGGAGCACCAAGAATCAGAGCGTATGACGAACAGGGGGCCGAGGCATCCCACCAAGATGCCATGGACCAGCTAGATGAAGCCCGTGACATCGCCCTCCTCCGTTGAGCTAAGTACCAGTAGGCGTTGCGACGGTACCACAGCCGACGGGTGCGGGGTCGAGCCTTCAACGTTAGAGACCTCGTCCTCTGCCTTGTGCAGAGCAACAAGGACCGCCACAAACTCTCCCCGCCCTGGGAGGGGCCCTACGCCATCGTGGAAGTACTTCGCCCGAGCGCCTACAGGTTGAAAACCATCAACGGCGAGGTCTTCACCAACGCCTGGAACATTGAGCAGCTACGTCGTTTTTACCCTTAAATAAACACATGTTTCTTCTCATCAGTCTTTGTCTTTACAAAACCCCGATCTTAAGTGACATCCGACCCCTACAAATTGTGAGGGGCCGAACCTCACTCGGGGGCTGATATAAGTACAAGTACGTTTATCTTGCAAACACTTCCTGTATTATCTTTGAAAACTTTATCTAAAGTTTTCTGATCTTCTCGTAAACAAGTCCTAAGGACTAAGATTTCGGGAACAAATTCTGAGTACAACTGGTAGGACTGCGGGAGACCCATGCCCCAGCGGCTACAACCTCTTTGCTCACCAGCATGATCAGAATTAATTCACCCGCACTTCTAGTTTCTTACAACTTGGGCCACGGGAAGGGTTGGAGGGCACCGAAACCTCTTCTACAAGAAGAGGAAAACTGAAAAGCTGTTTGCCGTAACAAAACATAAAAATTTGATCATTTTTGCATAAATTAACCACTTACAAAATGATTTCATCACACAAAAGACTAGTGTACTCCTAAAATCCAAAGGACTGTTCACTCGGGGGCTCCCCCAAACTTATTCAATTACATTCTCTGCTAAGCTTTACTGCGAGTACTACTGCGGCCGCCGTGCCGAGCTCTCCATCGGCAACGTCCGAGCATGTACACGAGCCAGTTCGTCTATTGTGGCCACCGCACCACGCTCTCCATCGGCAACATCCCACCACGTCGTGGGAGCTTCGAAGGCACCGTCATCTACAACGTCGAGCACCGCGCCGGCGAACACGGTGCCCCTCCGCCAGGACATTATCCCACCGCGTCGCGGGACCTTTGAAGGCTCCGTCATCTGCAATGTCGAGCACCGCGTTGGCGAATACGGTGCCCCTCCGCTGGGACGTTCAGGGACTACGCCATCATCGTCAGCCCCAACCCCGACAATGGCGTTGGGGCAGAAAGTGCCTCCCGCTGAAGGAAGGCCGCGACCAGCGGCGGCGAAATCAACAACGCTCGTCGCCCTCCGGCGCCTCTTCTCCTCCGACAACGGTGACCCCTCCTCAGCACAGGCGAACCGCGCCATCTCATCTACATTGGATAACCTCTAGCTCGATATCGCGCTCCGAAATCGGGTGGTCCTATGAGTTTATCTCTCCCTGGCATTACCCTCTCTTACTTAGGAAATGATACATTCGGTGGAAAGGAAGGAGAAGAGGTGGTGGCTTGAAGGCTGGCGAGGAGGTGCAGCGAGAACTCTTCCCCCCTCCCTATTTAAAGAGGGGGCTTGGCAGCTAAGGAAAGGTGAAAGGTTTGGACGAAAAACTCTCTACCTTCCCCTATTCAATACAAATGCAAAATCAATGCTGACAGAAATATGAGGTGACGCGCCAGAAATGACGGGACACGCTCTGATCGACGGGACGCCGCCTGGTAATCCAGAACGTCACCCGAGCATGGCCCACCACTAACATGCCCCGAACGCAAGAACCGGGGCACACTCACCTACAGGCGACTCTCCGCTTCCCCAGGCTGGACCAGGGACGACCCAACAATGGAACCTCCTTCTAGGGAGAGCCCAACGGGCCCCCTGGGTCGATCGGTCGGCCTAGGCAAAACAACGAACGAATGACCAACTGTAAGATAAGCACCCCTGTTTATTTACTTTGAGTGTTGAATTCTTTGCCGAGCTTCCGACCCTAGCAACGGCAGGGACACGGACATCGCTCGGGGGCTGCCGAGGGTGCATGTTTGTTTAAACACCCTCTTAGCCCGATCCCTCCTTACGTTTGGGAAACCAAAAGCATGACGTGTGGGAATACAACGATGACTACAACTGGATGAACCACCAGACCCTACGCTCCGTCGACTACGGAGTCTTTTTGGTTCACCAGCATAATCACGTTCACAGTTCCTCGCACTGCTAGCCTTAGCTCCCACCTTCCTGAAAGGACTTTGGAGGGGTCCACCTGCAGAGCCCCCCTTCGGGGGGGAAGCTGGCAGATCGCTTAAAAATCAATCGCAAAAACAAAAATAGCAATACTTATGCAGTTTACGCCAGCCTCATCGAAAACATCGGGCTCGAACACATCTGGTGGGAGCTTTCTGTCACTCGTGCTACCAAGGTAACGTTACCGACCCTGCCTTCATTTCGATTAAAATTATACATTCAAACATTACGTATGCAAAACGTTGCATCCCAACGCTTCGTGTCGCGTCACGAAACGGCCGTCACCTCATTCGATATGGGTGGCAGCAGGCCGAGGTTCGAAGGCCGGCCCACGAAGGGCTCGAGGCCGCCTCGTGCCAAACAGAGCCAGGGAGAAATAACTGAGACGAGCCCCAGCGGCCCTGCCCGACCCCGCTCAGAAGCGGACAGGGACGTCTCAACCTTTTCTCGTTCGATTCTAACCCCGAGCCAAACCCACAGAATCTCCATCGAGGAGAGGCCATCGGGCCACCTGCGCCTATCGAACGGCTCGGGCATCTGCCGGGAGGCGGGTTAAGAAGTTGTGGAATGCCACCAAAGGGCTCATCCGACCCCATCAGCAAATGATGGACCCGGATTCCACACGAACGTACCCGTTAGCGAGCTCATTGAGCACAATACTCGAGCCACCGAGGCAAGTGTTGTCTACTCGGCCCCTCCGATTATGAAAATCGAGGACGGGGTAACACGCGAATTACGGCCGACCCCTATCAGACCCTGACAAGGCCCGGGGGCTCGAGCCGCTCGATACAGGGACACAGGTTCGAAGGCCGCCCCTTGCCAAGCCCATAGAGTCCCCATTTGGGGAATTCTGTTGCAAGGCAGGGCAGGGAATAGTGGAACGCCATCTAAGGACTTTGACGACCCTGTCACAAAAACCATGGAATGGGGTTCCATTTGAACGCTCTGGTCTCCAGTAACACCCTACCCCAGTGAACGCAAGGGGTCGGACCTCACTCGAGGGCTGGTAAAGGTATGGCTACCTCCCTTCCTTTTTTCGAAACAATCATTGCATCAGACTCCCTCCTCGCATCAAGACCAGCGGCAAGATTCGGGGGAATAGATTGGTAAGACCACAAAAAACTAAACGACCAGATGGCTACGGTATGTTTTGCTTAAGCAGCACAACCCAAATTTTTTCCCCTGAAAGCACCACCGGCCCTGCAGCCTTAGACAAAGGGAAGGGTCAGATCGAATAAACACTCTTTTTTATTGCAAAAAGGGAAGAAGGTGAAATCAAACAAAATGAAATTACGAAGCAAAATCATGAAACTGCTTCCAGACTCGAAAGTACCGAAACTTGTTCACATATTACATATAAGTGTTGTTCAAATTTATTCGACTAACTACTTCCGCGAAGGGAGAACCATTTCCTTTAGATTATCCGCCAGGTTCTTCGCAAGAGGAGCCACCACCTTCTCAATCACGTCCAGCTCATCATCCTCATAGGTAGGCGGGAAACCTTCGCTCATCACCTCTAGGTTGATCTCCTTCTCGTAATGAGCATGGGCGATGGTGAAGGCCTGGGTGATCCCGGTGTGAAAAGCACTCTCCTCAAGCTGGCCCACCCGAGCCGTGATACTAGCGGCATGGGCCGCCAGCGAGCTGGTCCCCTCCTCTTGTGCTACCTATAGGTTGTCACAGACAGCCAGAACGGCGAGGGACAGGCGATCATACTCATCACCTTCAGCTTGGAGAAGCCCCCGCACCTCGGCAAGATCGGCGCGCAAACCGGCAGAAACTTCCTCGGTATCCAGCCGCCGGGTCACCTCGACTCCAAGATCCACCTGACATGCCTTGGCCTCTCGACGTGCTTCGTCGCGCTCTCGGATGGTCCGATCGATCACCGCAGCATCCTGGTTCGCCTTCTCCTGCAACGTCGTGGACCTCTCCTCAGCCTTTAGCTTGAGGTCCCGCTCTGTCTGTAGCTCCGCTAGGAGCTCGCCGGCCTTCTCACTAGCCGCGACATTCTTCTGCAGCAGCTCGTCTCGCTCCTTTCGGAGTCTGGCGATCTCCTCCTCATCTAGCTTTGTCCTCGCCGACAAGTCCTCAAACATCCCGTGGGCCTCCTCCGCGTCCTGACGCGCCTGGGCCTCTCGCTGTTGGGGGGCAGCAAGCTGCGCGCCCACATCTCCTCGTAGCCGGGCCTCCTCGGCAAGGCGATCCCATTCCGCCTTCTGTTCATGGAGGAACTAGGATTTGCTCCGACTACGAGCAACAATGACCTGAAAAGAAGACCAATATCAAAAATACAAAAACACAAAAGTACTTGAAGAAGGAGGAAAATGAGGAAGAACGAGCAGATACCTGGCTAGTAGGAACGACGATTTCACATAGGCCCCCCCTGACCTGGTCCAGGGCATTCATCATAGTCGAAAGCCCGAAGTCGAGACTCTCCCGCTCCATGCTCTCGGAATGGTCGTCGAGCGTGAAAAGGGCCGACGTTGGGTCCTGAGCGGCCATCCACTGAAGCGGTGGCTCGCCCCACACGGGGGAGCGGCTGCCTCCCGATAAAGGGGCCAAGGGCGACTCCCTCTTGGTCCTCCGCACCACCACCACGACGCTCGAGGACCCTCTGACCGGATCCTCCTCCATCTGGGCCGCTTCGAGCGCCACGGGCGGATCCGCCTGGGCCCCTGGTGGTGCAGACTGCACTACGCCCTCGAGCACCACCGTGGCTGCGCCTGGCTAATCCTGGCTTGGCGCGGTCACGACCACCTCCACCAGCGATACACGACCCTAGGCCAGCGGTGCTGCACCCACTGCAGAAGATCCCACCTGCTCGGCGGCCACCAAAGGCGCGAGTGCCGCCACGGCCACCGTTGAGTCGGCCAACGCAGCCGCAGCATCGTCGCCACTCCTGCCCGAAATAGGAGCAACATCGAGCGACGCCCCCCATCCCACCTAACAGGCAAGGCTCTTCTTGGGCGCCATCCCCAGAGGGCGGCCCGTCCGCAAAAGTCTACACAAGAGAAAAGGCATAAAGTCAAAACAAAAAAAACAAAATAAAAGAGAGACAGGGGAGTCAGTGGCTTACCCCGACGCCTTCGGCCGGCGGGAGCGCTTTGGGGATGAACCCCCAGACCCCTGCCCCAACTCATCGGGACAAGATCGCTTCGAACCTGCCCCCTGCTCCTGGGCAGGGGAGCTCATCTCCCTCATCTCCGAGGGCGTGGCTGCAGAGCCACCCCTCTCGGTCAACACCTCAGGCTGGGTGGTAGATCCACTCACCTCCGTCCTCTCATGAGACACGGCAACAGGACCCCCCTCCTCCATCAGCACCTCGAGGGCCTCCTCAGATCCAGCCACCCACCGATCCTCTGCCGGCACCCCGCACGAAGCGGCGGACTCTTCGGCTCCAACCTCCACCAACCTTGCGGACTCGCTTCCCTCCACGTGGGACGAGGGGGGTTCCTGCACAGATGGAGGGGCATTGGTCAGCATGCCCTCGTCCTCTAGGACACCCCAATCCACACCGGCAGCAACCTCATCAACATCATCATCGTCGTCATCATCGTCATCATCGCTACTTACTTCCTCTCCTCGATCTCGTGCTTCCTGCTTCCACCGCTCCTCAGCTCTCTTTTGCTCCCTTGCCCTCTTTTCCCACTCGGCCGCGACGTGATTCGCCGCCGCCATGACCCAATCCTTCGGCAGCGGGACCGGGCAGTCCTTGAAGAATAGCCTCCTCGGCTGGTCCTGCCATCCCAAGGTTGGTATTAAAGGATTAGAAATTCAATCGAAAAGGAGGGCACGGGGAAGGAAAGCTTACAAATTCAAGGAACCCGGGTTCCGGTCGCATGGGGGGATGCCCTACCACTGGATACACATGTTCAAGGGCGGCGCCGGAAGTGTCCTTCGTAGACTCCATCGCCTCCCTGATGCGCTGCGCCACTTCAGAAGGAGCAAGCGCCTCATCAATGAGCACCGTTCCTTCGAACGACTCTCCAGGAACCATCCGATACAAGGAAAGTGCGCGTGCCATTAGCGGCGCCACCCTCCTCGCATGGTAGGCACCAATGATCCCTGACCCCTTCACGCCCCGGGCCTTCAGAGCATGAATGGCGGCGAGAAGGTCGGCAAGGTGTTTCTTCTCCGAATTCGGATAGCCCCACTGCCACGACTCTGGAGCCTCATCGATGAGGCGCCCAGAGTACTTCGGCAATGTGGCACTCAGGTCGTCCCTGACGTAAAACCACTGCGAGTGCCACCCCTTATTTGAGGATGACAGACGCATCAGCGGGTAGTCCCTCAACCGGGTGTGGCGCAGATGAATGCTGGCACATCCCATCAGCACACTCACATCCTTCCCCCCAATCTTCCTCTTCGACAAACTGATGGTGAAAAAGTGCCACCACAAATCGAAGTGGGGATCGATCCCTAGGAAACCCTCACACAGGGCAACAAACGCTGCCATATGTTGGACACCATTGGGGGTAAGATGCTACAACTCCACTTGGTAATAATCCAACAACCCCCAAAGAAATCTATGCGCAGGTACGGCAAATCCCCGCTCATGAAAGATGGCAAAAGACATGACGTACCCTTCAGGCGGCGCTGGCTCACTCTCATCACCGGGCAGCAACCACTCCCCGATGGCGGACAGCGGGCGGAGGAGGCCATGGCGGACGAGGCCCTCCAAACTCCGAGAGGTAATGCCGGATCTGCCCCACAGCTCCATCAAAATGTCAGGGGGAAGGTGGGTGCAAGCTCAATAAGGGCGGCGGCGCGGACGCGAGCTCGACGGCGGCGGTAAACGCGGATGAAAACCTAACGGCGGCAACAGTCTTAGCGTGGGAAGCTAAGGCGATTGGCGGTGAAAGCTGCGAATGCGAAGGGGAGGAAGCGAAGTACGAGACCCTGGGGGCGAACCCCGTGGTTTTATAATGGCGACAGATGCGAGAAGGGCAACCGTCCGCCTTGATCTTCAGGCCGGCCACGCACACCATCGCGTCGCGTTGCGGGACACGCGCCCACGATCCCTATCCTCTCCCACCAAAATTACGCCGGGCGGTTCACTTTCCCGAAGCAACCGGACTCTTTTCCCACAGAGGGGACGTGGGCCAGAAAAATCTCTTCACTAAACTCGTCTGGGCCCATAACAACCGGAGGTCGGCCCACCTAGGGTCCCAGAGCCAAAGGGCCATCCCAATGAGGGATAGGCCCGCAAATCACCAGGGCCTCGATCCGCAGTCGGGTCACAGCCGGGTCAACACTGGATAAAATTCCCGCGAGCGGAATACCACGATTCCCTTAAAAATATCTAGTTTGGTTCCGCCTCGCCCGACGCCTTTGGGACAGCTCCGCCTCGCCCGAGGGCTAAGGGCTAGTCTCTGCCTCGCCCAACGCCTTCAGGCTAGCCTCGCCTTGCCCGAGGGCTAAGGGCTAGTCTCCGCCTCGCCCGACGCCTTTGGGACAGCTCCGCCTCGCTCGAGGGCTAAGGGCTAGTCTCCGCCTCATCCGATGCCTTTGGGCCAGCCTTGCCTCGCCCGAGGGCTAAGGGCTAGTCTCCGCCTCGCCCGACGCCTTTGGGCCAGCTCCGCCTCACCCAAGGGCTGAGGGATAGACTCCGCCTCGCCCGACCCCCGAGGGGCGGGCTCGGTCTCGCCCAAGGGATAAGGACTGGTCTCTGCCTCGCCCGATGAACGAGGATGAACCTCGCCCCGCTCAATGTCTAAAGACTGGTTTCGTCTTGCCTGACAACTTCTCCCCGTTCCCTCATGATGATGGGTACAAGGCAAGACAAGACGTTCGGGTCAACCATGGCTTCAAGGACCATACCCTGCACCCCGGCAGGAAAGGTACTGCCAGGGAACGATGGGACGGGTGCTTTAGACCCTTTCGGGCGTAGCAGAGCCTAAAAAGTATTGCGGTGCGTGCTCCTCGCCCTGTAGAGCTGTAGGCGCCGCCTTCAGCTCTGGGACACGGAACCCGACGAAGATATACGACAACCACTATGCTCCAGAAAAGGATTTGCGATCTCCACGAATGACGGATATACCGTCACCACGTTATGGACCCAAGGGAGTGGCGCCCGCTTCCCGACCCCTCAGGTCCACCAAATCGGAAGACCTTGCCCACGGCGCTACTCCGGACCCCGACCCCGCGTCCCTCCGACAGAGACTCATAGGAACCAGAAGGCGTGCGGAGCAAGGCTGGGCGAGGCTCATAAGTTAAAACCACTGTACTACAGCCCATACCCTACGCAGGGCAGTACTCTGTAACCATCCTGACATTCTACAGAGGCATCGACAGTATTGTAGGCGCTTATCATCCTTTCGCACCCATCAGAATGGGAAACCAGGCTGGGTAGACGTGATCCACAAGGCTAGGTAGAGTACGCATCCTAGCCCTCACACTTGTAAAGCCGTCCCCTTCATCTATAAAAGGGGATGCGCTTCATCCAACAGAGGGACCGACTTTTGACGGCACAACACACAACACACACAGTCAAGCTGCTACCAAGCTCTTGGCCCCCTTTCGACCCTTCCATCAGAGACTTGGGACCAGTCCCTCTCTCGATCGTTTGTACCCCCTACTACGAACCGTTTTCGGTGCTAATAACACGAGCAGCAACAAACTGAACGTAGGGACATTCAGCCCGAACCAGTATAAATCTTGTGTCCTTTAGCGCACCATCCGAGCCTAACGCGCATTACTATAAATCTACTTGCCGGTGCTTGTACGAAACACCGACACTCTTACTTGATTAGTTTCGTTCTTATTTATGGATCAGATGATGTACAATAGTATAGCATACAATACGTGTATGAAAACTATTTAAAACGAAAACAAATTTAATCAAAGAAATTGCAAGAGAAAAGAAAAGAAAAAAGTAAGATTTAGTCCCGATTGGTTATACCAACCGGGACTGGAGGGCCCTTTAGTCCCGGTTGGTATAAGTAACCGGGACTAAATGGCCCCCATTCAATTCTGGTTATCAGGCCCGGGACTAAAGGACGGGCCTTTAGTCCTGGATTGGTAGTCCCGGTTGGAAAACCGGGACTAGAGAGGATTTCCCAACCGGGACTGCAACACAGTCCTGCACTAGTGGCTTCTTGTCTGATCTCGACTTTCAAAGGAGGCTGCAAACCAAACATTCCCTCACTGTCCTCGGCCTACGAACCAAATATCCCCTCACTGTCCTCGGCTGGCGGCGGCCCCTCGCTAGCCATGTCATCACCCGCCGTCTACTTTCCCCGCTTCTTTCCCACTCTTTCCCCGATGAACACATCACCTTCTACCTAACTACTAATTAAGTTAAGTTCACTTACCTTCCTATATGTTTTCAAAGGTAGAGTGTGATGTAATAGAATTCCTTGTACACATATATATACTGACCATTTATTTCATTTTAAATGTGTGTATATGTTATGTCCAAATATATGTACAATATCTATTAAAAACTACAATAACTTATAATTTAAAGGGATGTACTAATACGTACTCTATACACGGGTGATGCAACGACCATGTACACGTAGTAATTGACCGTCGACGACCATTGTAGTACCAGAGTGACGTGACAACCGATGACAAGATTAGCTGTTCCGCTGATGGTTTCAACGGTCGACTGAAGCTAGATAAGCTAGTTGAGGCGAACAGGCAGAAGGTCCGCTGGCATGCTTTGCAACGTCCATATACGTACGTATGTCCTACTCCTAGGTGAGAGGCTGGGTACACCGATTACTAACGTATGACGTACGTATGGGACTTGACGATCGATACGGTCGGAGAATTGAAAATGAGTATTCATGACGTGTCCTTCTCGGCTCTTATAGCCAGGGCCTCACGTCTGTGTGGTCAACGGAACGGATGTTCAATCGACAAAAAGAAGATATTCCCTGCACACTCCATTCTAAAAATCATAGAGGTTACATCAATTTGTCTTTAAGTCAATTGTTCTTTAACTTTAACTAAGTTTATAAAAGAACACATCAGTTTCTTCAATACCAGACTATTTTTATTGAATCATTTTATGTGATTTCTCTTCACAATGCATTTATTTGAATTTGTAGGCATTAATATATTTTATTTCTAAAATATTGATAAAGTTACAGAAGTTTGACTTCAAACAAAGTTGATAAAGCTAGAGAAGTTTGATAGAAACAAACACCCTCTAATTGTTGAAACCGAATAAATTTAATCCTGTGGCTGATTTTTGTTTTCTAATTTTTTTTTTGACTTGATCTCTTAAAGATCATAATAATATACACGATATAGTGCATTCCGATATGGAGTACTCCGTATATAACTAGCCCATGGACCCATACTCACTGCATACTTTAGCAATTTGAAGAGACATAATTAATTTACGGGAGAAAAAAGTATGACCAGGCCATCCGATCCTGCACGTACGTGTTTTTTCTTTTTTCTTTTTGCCTTTTGCTTTTGATTTTGCTGAAGAGTGAAGGAAGCTTGTGCATAGCTACTCCTTTTTTTTTTTAATCATGACGTGATAATGTTATGGCCGTTAGGTACGTACGCAACTTAGTTGGCACTTGTTAACTCATAGGCTTTGTTTCATAGCATATGTTAGTTCATAGTCTTTTTTAATATCATCATTAGTACTCTCTTAGTGTTCAAGGGACGAAAAGACGACAAAAGCACTAGCTATCTAGATGAAATAATGGAAGGGGCATAAGTATATATGTATGCAGTGATGATGCATGAGTGGTGACTGGTGGCCATGTCCAATTTGATTCCGATCCCATTCCATGAACGAGGAATCATCCCACAAGCCTGAATGGCCATTATATTAATTTTTTTCGCGAGCATGTCCCTGTGACACTTGTTTCATTAAACAGAAGTAGAATGTCAAGGTTACATCATTGACGCTTGGCGCTTGGCGGGCTCGCCTTCCCTCATCCTTGCACGAACTGTTCGTTCCATGCTACTCCTGTAGCCGCTGATGCTTTTGTGTGTTTTTGTGTAAAAATTATCAAATATAAAAACATTTGATTTGAGTTGAGATTGAAATCGATGATGTGTAGCTCTAACCGAAGTACGTTTGGCAAAGAATACGACTTGAAGGAGGCGATGCATGGACACGGCGGTTCTTTTTTTTTTTTTTAGTAAAATGCATGCCAGGTGCTTAAATTTTTAGGACACTTCCATCTGGGTCCTCAAACTAAAAAAACGACTATATGGGTCCCTGAACTACCGCCGCCGTGCACTAAAAGTCCGAAGCCCGCCACGCCAACGCCAACAGCCGACGTGGTCACGTGCCACGGTGGCAGCTAGACACTGTGGCCATGCTAACTTTTTCCAAAAACCCCCTGTCCCATTTCTCTCTCTCACTCCCAAGTCTGTGCCGGGGTGGGAATGCCCAGGAGGAGGATGGCGGTGCCCGTGCTGCTCGCGAGCCTGAGGTGCCGGGGCCGCCAACTCCCACCGCCCGTGATGCCGGTTCCACGTCGCGGTCGCCGGCGCCAGCAGACCCGGGGCAGGCGAGGATGCCGAGGAGCGCCTGGTGCTCGACAGGCTCCTACGGATGATCCACGACGACGTCGGCGGGGTTGGGGCGAGCGCGGGACGCTGCCGAGGCTGGGATCGAGAGGAAGGAAGGGGAACCAGCCGGCCCGTCCGGTGGCCACCAGACGTGGGCCTGTCCACCCTAGCCGCGCTGCTCCCCTCGCCTCCCGCGCACCTCCAGTTCCAGGTGGACGCCGCGCTGTGGGGCGTCGTCACGGCAGCCGATGCTGCTCGACGCGGCCACGAGCTTCGCTTCCAGCATCCACACCAGCCGCGATATGTTGTCCGGCAACGCGGCGAGGTTCCGGCGCATGGAGCATTAGAGCTCGCCGCCAACGCACGCGGCCAGGAGCGCTTCCGCCCCACGCGCCTTAAGGCTTGGCCAAGCTCGCGCTCGCCTCCACTCTCTCGCCCTAGCCCTCTTCTTCTCCCTCTCGCTCTCCCTGCTCGTCGTGGGCACGTTCACCATGGTCGCCGGGTGCGAGGCTGCGAGCTCGCGATTTGCCGTTGCCGTTCCACCGTAGCCGAGCCACCCCACGCCTCACCATCAGCCGTGGGCATCGCCGCCGCCCCGCCACCGCCGTGGGCGTGCGCGCCGGGCAGTCGCGCTCTGCCCGCCGCCGCGGCCCCGACCGCGTGTCACCGCCACCGCATGGACCTCACGGAGTCACGGGCCCCCCAGCTGCCGCCTCCGTGGTGCCGGCGGCCAACTCCGCGAACGCGCGTGAGCAGGCAAGCGCGGGCGGGCCGCCACATCCGCCGCGCAGGCGCAGCTACCGCTGCTGCGGGCATGCGTGCGAGCCGCCACGGCCACGCGGGCGACCAGCAGCAGCCGGCGTGTGGGCGCGCGTGCTAACAGGGGTTGCCGCTGCCGCTACAGGCATGCGGACGAGCCGCCGTCGCGACCAGGTCTGCCGGCTCAACAGTCAACACGCACGCCATCTACCCGTCACCGCGACGCCGGAGTGCGTTGAGCTACATGCATGTAGGTGCATGTGTACTTTCACATACGTGCTCACGTGCAAGCTAAGTAGCTAACGAGCCAGCAGACGGCGATGGGCCAAGAGGCAGCCGCATCTCTGCACATGGCGCTAACTAGGAGGAGATCGACGGCTCAAGGGCACGGAGGAAGCGGCGCTGTAAGAGGCTCCAACCAAGAGCTCCGGCCGTGCATAGGTGGGCGCGCACGAGGCCGCACAGGCCCTCCACGCCGTGGAAGCGGAGCGCGAGTTCGCGCCCAGGGACAGGAGCTCCTGTAGCTCGGCGGCGATGCGTGGCGTGGTCGCCTCGAGGATCGGATACGGGAGCTCCTGCAGGTTCCCTACCAAGACCGGCGCCGCGGTGCAGGAGCCCATCACGCGCTCCTTTTCCATGGCCGCGCAGGATCCCATCACGGCCTCGGCCAGAAACCGTAGACCAAGGAGGCTGCTGCTGCTGGTAGCTCGGGGGAGTTCACGCGCTGAGCAAAGGAGGCGGTGACGACAGCAGTATCATCGCTGACCGCAGTGCTGGCGAGACGAGCGGCCGGTTCCAGCGGCTTCTGTCGTCGTCATTCAGGCTCGGCCGGAGCTCGCGGAGCAAGGTGCTGGGATCCACCTCGGTCCGTGACGGCCAGAGCTCGCGGAGCACAGTGCTGCGAATCTCACAGCCAGGACGCCGCCGACGAATCCCTTCCCGGTGAGGTCACGGCCGGTGCTCTGCTTTCCCGCCGCATCGGGCGCCGCAGTCGCAACGCCATCACCCTCCATTCCCCTTCCTCTCTCTGAAACAGCGTCCTCCAAAAGTGTGAGGGTTTTTTTGAGAATGTGGCATGGGCCCTAGTGTTCAGCTGCCACCGTGGCATGCCACGTCGGATGTTGGTGCTTGCGTGGTTAGTTTTGGACCTCTAGGGCACGGTGGTAGTAGATAAGGGTAGTCGTTTTTTTAGTTTGAGGACCTAGACGGAAATGCCCCGAAAGCTTAAGGACCTAGGATGCATTTTACTTTTTTTTTTTTTTTTTTTTTTTTTTTGCGGGCAATAGCTTGCCGTTCTAGCCGCAAAGGCCCAAATAAAAGCAGCAGCAGGCCCCCATGCCACAGCCTGCTGAGCCTTAAGAATTTATTGATGCTTGATGCTACGATGGAACCTTGGGCCGTTCAGCAGACTGGTGGGCAGGCCTTGCGAACGCCGCCGCCCACTGGAGTAGTGGAGTGGAGTCCTTGGTGAAGGCCACAGCAGGAGTTCAGGATTTCAGTCACACAAGTCCAGCAGTTCCTAGCTTCAAGTGCTGGACTAAAGCTGCACCTGCAGTAGTGCTGCACGCAGGGAATGGAGTCACGGTCTCTCGCCGAGTCGATGGGAGGCTGGCACGAGCTGCATGGTTGCTGCTCTCTAGCCCCGGACCCAACTCTGATGACTACTAAGTGCAGTATTAACCATCCGTGCCATGGATGATCTTCTGCATGGGATTGGGATCACACCAGACAGCAATATATATAAGAACCACAAGAAGGTCTACCTGGCCTCTGCCCTTCTCAGCTAGCGGTCAGCGCTCAGCCTCATACTTGGCCATCGCTACTCAGTTAATCTCAGAATTTCTAGCTTGGCAGTCTGCAGGCTGCAGATACATGATTTCCTTCCTCATCAAGACGTTGGAATGAAGATAATGTTTACTCATGACTTTGATTCCAAGGGTACAAAAATTCGCTTTTATTGGATGTTCATATGAACGTAACATTCGTGACATATAATGACCGTAAAGTAATCTGCTGCTCTCCCATCTCTGTACGCGCGGCATGGGCAGGCGTCGAAAGGGCTCCCCTGCTGCTGCTGCACTGTAGCCGCGGCAGGGGCAGACGCGGAAAAGGCTCCCCTGCCGCACTGTAGCCACAGTAGGGGTAGGCACCAAAGTCAGTCCTGTTGTTACATCTAGTCATTGTAGCAGCATGACAGCCTGACATGTCTGTGTACTAAGATTCGATGGGTAGTGTTGTATATATAGCTACGCACTGCAACTCAGTGAAGTGAGCGGGTTCAGTTTTGCCATCTTCTCTGCAGAGCTTCGGCCAACGCTGGTGCTTGTGCTGTGTGTGCGCGCTCTGTTCTCCCTCCCTCTTCTACCTCCAGCCATAGTGTATGTGCGAGAACGCCGGTGACCGGTCGGCTCACCCGTGCGGGAGATCCCGGGCGCAACAAGTGGTATCGGAGCCGTACAAGCGCCGTTGCCGGACTAACCGCTGACGATGACGGATAGTTTGGAGATGGGCGACAGCAGCGGCGCTGCTGTGGCTGCTCAGCCACGATAGGAGGTCGTCGTGCGCACGGTGCGAGAGGTTAGCGGCACCAGTTGACCGACGTTGACTCGCACCAACTATGGTGAGTGGGCGGTGACCATGAAGGTCAAGCTTAGAGCCCGACGGCTCTAGAATGCCATTGACAAGGGCACTGACAATGAAAAAGACGACATGTCAGCATTGGAGACTATCCTCGTTGCTGTCTCAGTGGAGTATATGGAGCCATTGGGGCAAAGAACTCTGCTAAGGAGGCGTGGGAGGCCATTGCAGCGATGAGCGTCGGCTCCGACCGCGCAAAGAAGGCGACGGCTCAGCTGCTGAAGCAGGAGTACGCCACCCTCAAGTTCAAGGATGATGAGTCGGTGGAGGACTTCTCCATCGACGAAAAAGAGGCGGTCTCCAAGTACATCCACTCAGTGTCGGTGAAGTACATCCAGATCGTTCTCTCCATAGAGACGATGCTGGACTTGTCTACCCTCACCATTGAAGATGTGACAGGCTGTCTGCGGACGGTGGACAAGCGCATGGAGTAGGCCACAACAACGATGGACAGCGGCAAGCTGCTGCTGACAGAGGAGGAGTGGGGTCCGGGAAAGCCTCCTCCAGCCACGGTGGCGATGACAAGCGCCGCGGCAAGGCTTCTTCGGAGAAGAAGAAGAAGAAGAAGAAGAAGAAGAAGAAGAAGGGAAGAAGAAGAAGAAGAAGAAGGTGGACCCCAACGCCTGCCGGCGCTGCAGGAAGACGGTCCATTGAGCAAAGGAGTGCCCAAATAGCAAGCAGGAGAAGAAGGCTGATGCTCATTTAGCGCAGGCTGATGAGGATGATGAGGCCACTCTCCTGATAGCGACGTTCTGTGCACTGCACGACGTTGAGGCCAAGGAGAAGGGAGAGGTAGCAAGGCTCTGAAGGCTGTCAACTTTGACGAACCGCACGCCCAAGTCCACCTTGGACGTGTGGGCGGCGAGCAGAAGCAATGGTGGTACCTGGACTTCGGCGCCAGCAACCACATGATGGGCTCTAAGGAAGCCTTCTTCGAGCTCGACGGCAACGTGACCGACACAGTGAAATTCGGTGACGGCTCAAGGGTGGCAATCCAAGGGCGCGGCACCATCGTCTTCAGGTGCCAGAACGGCAAGCACCGCGTGCTGATGGATGTATGTTACATTCCGTAGCTGCGTTCAAGCATCATCAGCATTGGTCAGCTGGATGAGCGCGGCAGCAAGGTACTGATCAAGGACGGCGTCCTCAGGATCAGGGACTGGGAGCAGCGCCTTCTTGCCAAGGTGAAGTGGTCCCGTAACCGGCTATACCTGCTTGACTTGAAGGTGGAGCAGCCGGTGTGCCTGGCAGCACCGCACACCAAAGAGCCGTGGCTGTGGCATGCCCGGTTCGGTATCTCAGCTTCGACTTGCTCGGTCGGCTGGAGAAGATGGTCCTAGGGCTGCCCCACATCAAGCACGTAGGCGAGCTGTGTGACAGCTGTCTGGTCGGGAAGCAGAGGTGGCTGTCATTCCCAAAGGCGGCCAAGTATCGCGCGGCGGACGCTCTCGAGCTCGTCCATGGCGATCTCTGCAGGCCAATCACGCCAGACACAAATGGTGGTCGATGGTACTTCCTCCTGCTCGTGGATGATTGCAGTCGCTATATGTGGCTGCAACTCTTGACGAGCAAGGACGAGGCGGCGGAGGCAATCAAGAAGTTCAAGGCGCGCGCGGAGGCGGAGAGCGGCAAGAAGCTACGTGTGCTGTTGACTGATCGCGGCGGTGAATTCGCTTCGGTAGAGTTCGCTGCATACTGCGCGGGTCAGGGTGTGGTGCGATACCACACCGCATCATACTCGCCACAGCAGAATGACGTGGTGGAGCGGCGGAACCAGACGGTGGTCAGCATGGCTCGATCCATGACGAAGGCCAAGAGCATGCCGGTAAGGTTCTGGGGTGAGGCGGTGACCATGGCGTTGTTCATCCTCAACCGCACGCCCACAAAGGCCCTGAAGGGCATGAGGCCGTTCGAAACTTGGTATGGGCGCAAACCGAGCGTGTCCTTCCTCCGGACATTCGGCTGCATCGGCCACGTCAGGAAGACGAAGCCAGTCCTCACCAAGCTGGAGGACAGGAGCACACCGATGGTGCTCCTAGGCTACGAGGAAGGTACCAAGGCGTACCGGCTCTACGACCCTCGCGGAGGCAAGGTGGTTGTCTCGCGCGACGTCGTGTTCAACGAGAAGGTGGCCTGAGACTGGGATAGTCCGGGCACGGGGGAAGCTGGCGGCTTCACCAGCACCTTCGTCGTCGAGCACTTGGTCATCCACGGTGATAGAGACGCTGGAGAGGAGGTGCCGACCACTCTAGCAACGGTCCAGGAGTAGTGCCGAGCACTGCAGCCGGGGTGCCGAGTACTCCAGGTGCTGTGCCGACCTCTCCGGCGGAACATGGGACTACATCGACGCTGATCGAGTTTGCCTCACCTCCAAGCGACATCACAGAGTTCGTGGATGCTTTCCACGACGGTGAGGAGGTGCGGTTCCGCAGGCTAGACGACATCGTCGGCGGCACAGGGTCCTCAGGTCTGGCGGGTCGGCTGCTCAATGACCCAGAGCCGCTTCTCGTCGGTGCAGAGGAACCACCCACGTTCGCGCTGGCCGAGCGCGATACAAATTGGCGACTGGAGATGCTGGAGGAGATGAAGGCGATCGAGGAAAACGAGACTTGGGAGCTCGTCGATCCACCTCCAAGATGCCGTCCGATCGGCCTGAAGTGGGTGTACAAGGTCAAGCGGGACGAGCGCGGCGCTATTGTCAAGCACAAGGCGCGCCTCTTCGCCCGAGGCTTTGTCCAGCGCGAGGGCATCGACTTTAAGGAAGTCTTTGCGCCAGTAGCGCGCATGGAGTCTATTCGACTGCTGCTGGCTTTGGCAGCAGCGAAGGACCCATGCGGGAGATCCTGGGCCCAACAAGAACCGTATCAATTTGTCTAGGTCAAAAACTGGTATCAATGTGTAATTCATTTTTTCTCAAATACGCAGGAGGGATGCATATCTTTGTATAATTCTGACAATCCATACAATAGGCATGAAAGATAATCACATCCAAATATTTCAAAGCATTTCGTTATCACCTGCCAAGACATACGTGAAAATGGTACTAGGCTACTAGCATATAATCATAGATAGAGACAGCAAGAGCCCAAGAAAGCAACACATGCACAGCTGCAGTATTTAAGGTTCACAGATCCGGCATTTAGCCAGCAGCCAACTCAAAATGGAGTTCACAAATGACAATTGCTGTAGTTCAGTGCAACCATCGAGACCAAAAACAAAGACAAGGTAATTACGGATCATCATCTCTCACGTAAGCTTTACCTAGAGATCGTCTCAAAGTTTTGCCTCCCCTTTGCCTGATTGGCTGAGAAGTGAAGTCACGATCAGACTCATGCGAGTTTCCAGCTTCACTGATGCTCTCTTGGATGCTATGGAGCTCGAGAAAGCCGTTCATGTTGTTGCCACCCGGGACTTGATACGCCCGGGCCACTGGCCGGCTCGTCGACGGGGCAGAGGAATCATGAGGCATGTTTGAAGCTCTCTTGTAAGCCTTAATAGCTAGAGATCGTGTCAAAACTTTACCTTCGGCGTTCCTGACTAGCCGAGAAGAGGCATCATGATAAGACTCATCATCTGAGCTTTCAGCAGATAAACCTGCACTACTGATGCTGCCATGAACGTACTCCAGCTCCTGCTCCAGGTCCCTGAGTACCTCTTCCATCGATGGCCGCTCCACTCTATTTTCTGCCAGGCACTTCAACACAATGTTGCAAAATATCATCAGAGAATGTGGGCTGATTGTGCCTAAAATTTTCTGATCAACGATTTGCTCCAGCTGGTCATTCTTCAGCATTCCCGTTACCCACCGTGCCAAGTTCACCTTGTCCTTGGGAAGTTTGAGGTCAATCGCTGGTCTGCCACATAGGACCTCGAGCAAGACAACACCGAAAGAGTAGACATCAGACTTCTGGGTCAGCTGCAGCGTATCATAGTATTCAGGGTCAAGATACCCAGGGGTGCCCTTCACTTGAGTGATGACATGAGTTTCGTTCAACTCAGGACCATCCTTGGATAGCCCAAAGTCAGCAATCTTGGCACAGAGGTTCTCACCAAGCAAGATGTTTTCAGACTTGACGTCACGGTGGATAATGCCCTTCTCAGAACTAGTATGAAGATAGTGCAGTCCCCTCGCTGCTCCCACACAAGCCTCCAGCCGCTCCGGCCAATTGAGGGAGGGTTTATCAGAGCCATAGAGATGGCTCTTTAGAGTCCCATTTTCCATGTATTCGTAAACCAAGATCATTTCATTCTCTTCATCACAGTACCCAATCAGATCAACCAAATTGGGGTCTTTCAGCTTTGCTAACAGTTCAATCTCCGCACGGAACTCCTTCTGACCTTGCCAAGATGCCATCTTCTTCCGTTTCACGGCAACCTTGGTACCACACTTTAACACTCCCATGTAAACGTCTCCAAAACCTCCAACTCCAATGACCAGTTCCTTGTCAAAATTGTTTGTTGCTTGTTGGAGCACATGGAATGGAAATGAACAAGGCTGATTATTTTCCGGAGCCTTTCCCTTTCTCCTAGCAGCTCCCTTGATTTTCTCAAACAAGCGAACCATGATGGTATATAACCTGAGTTAAAGTACGTGATGTTAACCTGAGTTAAAGTAATGATGACGATGCTGAGGTGGAATTAGTAAAAGAAAGAGAAGGCGGCCTACATACTAGGCTAATAAGTATAGGCCCGCAAGGATCATATCACTACCGGAATCAGTAGGTAAGCCGAGTGCAATCCATCGGGCAAACAAGCTCTTTACCGAGTACTGTAAAAAATACACTCGGTAAAATAATTGCACTCGGCAAACGAGGCAAAAAAACACTCGGCAAAGTTCGACACTCGGCAAACTAAAAAGAAAACACTCGGCAAAACTAGGCACTCGACAAAGAAATATGTTTGCCGAGTGTAATTGTCTGGCACTCGGCAAAAAAATATGTTTGCCGAGTGTAATTATTTGACACTCGGCAAATAATTTTATTTTTTTTCTCTTCTGACCTTGAAACACGTTATGGAAAAGAAGAAAAAGAAGGAAAAAAATGGGTTTGCCGAGTGACCCCGATCTGGCACTCGGCAAAGATGTGGCTTTGTCGAGTGTCCCGATCCGACACTCGGCAAACTCGCAACCTTATAAACTCGTCCGGCCGCCGCCCCCTCCCTCCCACGGGCCTCCCCTCCCTCTCCCGGCACTGCCGCCCCCTCCCCTCCCTCCCTCTCCCAGCGCCGCCGCCCCCTTCCCTCCCTCTGTCTCCCGCGGGCTTCCTGGACGAGGCGGCGGCGCTTGCCGTAGGCATGCTTGAGGCGCCGCTACAGCTCGGCGGTGTGTGCCTGCGCCCGCTCCAGCTCTGCCAGCGCCTCTACCAGGTGCGCCCACGCCGCCGCCATCTGCAGGTTGCAGAGCAACGCCATCCGTCGCCTTGCTCGCGCCGCCAGTGCGCTACCCGGCCCCGCCCTGCATCCCTAACCCCTCCGCGTCGCTGCCGTCTACAGAGAGCCACCCCCGCGTGAGCTCAGCTCGGACTTCCAAGTGTTGGCTGCAAGGTCGAGTGCCGTCGCCGGCTGGCCATGGCCCTGTCCCAACCCCCCCCCCCCCCATCTCCCTCCCTCTCCCTTTTTTTTGCACAGGTGGCGGCGGCGGCGTGGTGGTGGCGGCGGCGACGGGGGGGGGGGGTGGTTTTTTTTTATTTTTCGAAAAGTCTTTGCCAAGTGTCGGTTTTAGCACGCGACAAAGTCTTTGCCGAGTGCCCGATAAAAAACACTCGGCAAAGAAATGTTTGCCGACTCTGTGTACGCCGAGTGTAACACTCGGCAAAGACTTTGCCGAGTGTTTTTTAGGCTTCGCCGTGTGCCGTGGACACACGGCAAACCTAGGCATTCCGGTAGTGTATTGAATAAAAGTGACATATAATGGACCCAACTAGATCAACTATGCAGGGGTTCGTGATTTAGTGATGGAAGAAATTTCAAATGGTAATTTGGACTGGAGATTTTGGGCTGTTAAACATGGAAGTCATTGATTGTTGTATTCATGGCCAGATCAGTCGTGATAGTGCATCCAGCCATTATTGTAGCCTATCTGACAATATAGAATAGCTATCAGTATTGTGATCTCATTGTGATGACACATGTGCTGTAATCTTTCATGTATGCCTCATGCATTGTAATACATAAAGTGGATCAACCCAAAGGGTTGATATAGTTGCATAGAAAGTACTTAATGATAAAAAAGAACAATAGACAAGAAACCCTGACTGATTGCATGACTAGTCGAACTACAATGGTTTTTAATTGCTCAATTTACCTATTGTTTGTAATTTTATTTGGGGCAAAGTTAGATAAGGAATTAGATCAATTCCTAGTATTTGACAACTAGAGAAGCTTGGATGTCAATTGTATGCTCAGATAACATGATGTGGGTGAAGTAGCAAACTCAAAGGTTGTTTGGAGAGATTTCTGATGTAGTCTCCTAACCTAGAGAGGCATGCCGTGAAAAAGGTTTGTATCCCTTGCTTTCATCTTTGATCTTTCTGTCTGTTTTTCTTGTTCTGAATGCTAGATTGCTAGTTACAAACAATGTGAAGGGGGTTTTTGAGCACTTTGCAGCAACCAGTGTTTATGGTCATCTGATCAAGCTACAATATGTTTTGGGTCACATGTATTGTTGTATGGTGACTCAAATCCTACTTTGACTAGGACTTAAGAGAGATGTTTGCTATTTAGGAATTGAGTGTAGAGTCCTATGTACCAGGAGTAAAATTCTTGCTTGCATGTAATGGAGTCTTGGAGGGTAGATGGCCAAGTAGTTAAAGAAGGCTTACTTTGAATAGTTTGTCTAAGTCTTAGTTTTGAGATCTGGTTTGTTTATATAGTGTAGTGTGTTTAGGTTCATTTGCTTCTCTACTTACTTTGCCTTTCAAATGTGAGTAGTATTTGCATGTCTGGCCAAGTAGAAAAAGAAGGCCTACTTTGAATAGTTTGTCTAAGTCTTAGTTTTGAGATCTGGTTTGGTTTATGTAGTGTAGTGTGTTTAGGTTCATTTGCTTCACAATGTAAAACATGTATAATATATGGCAAACAATGTGAAAAAGTGGTTGATAATAACAAGCCAATGGACAATCAGTAGTGTTACAAGTGTAAATAATTATTTAGACATGCAAATACTCACATTTGAAAGTCACATGTACCAATTAATTTGTGATTCAACACTGAAATTATGTACTTAGCCACGAGCTGCTTCTGATTTTTACTATGCATATGCAACTACATCATACCATTTGTTATGATATTTTTGGATTGATCTTGCTCTTTTAATGATATTTTTTAACCTGTTCAGGGATGACTTTTGAATTGCTCTTCCTCTTGGGATGTTTATTTTTTTTAAAAAAATAGAGATGAATTTTCTGATTTCTCGAATGTCAAGTTTTTTTCTGATTTTTTTTGGAATTTTAGAGATGGATTTTGGATTGTTCTTGCCCTTACTTTTAAAAAATGTGTAGGCTACAGGAGTAGGCAAACCAAGCCAATCTAAGGGTCGGTGTCAAAGGAAATGAACATATCATGGGATTAACCCCAAAGATGGAAGGGGAACAGGTGGGGGAAGTGGATCAACCCAATTCGGTTTGGTTCTCCCTTGGTTTTTGATGCACATGTGGCAGACGAAATCTTCGAGGTTTTTTTTTCGGATAGATCTATATATTCTTATTAGGTTCTCCCTCTTCAAATAAATAAAGCCCTCTCCAAATAAATAGATATGGATTGGAGAGTGAGAAACCAGCATGGAGAAAAGAGGTTTATCCAAACAATAAAGCCCTTATTATTACACACATACACTTAACGACGAAGCCTTACTATAAATTGACGGGGGAAAAAAAAGATGTCCCCAATGCAAGGTAGCTTAAATCAACCGACCCAAGCAGAAAGCTAGGCTTACTCACCAGAGAAGTGAGGAGAAGATGCGGATCCGATTCCAAGCGGCCAGTCAGTCCAGGAAACAGCCAGCGGAGGTCCAGTCCAGGTATAGCACGCGCGATGCGCCTCTTCACTGGGACAAGAAATTGGTGGTGGATGGAGGCCCTGAATGCTTTCAGGGCACCGCTGCCGGCGAGGTCGCCAGCGACGCTGAGGCAGCAGAGAAGAAGTGGAGGCGGCAGGAGGAGAGAGCAGGAGATAGAAATGAAAGCGAGTGGGCGGGCTCTGAACCGGATGTGCGTGAATGAAGGAAAAAGGTCGTGCGGCTACAGGAGCTGTGGAAGAAGAGGCCGGGGTCCTGCTATGCTATGGATCAGAGCAGAGGTAGGCCGGGGCCTCAGTCGTGGGAGGCTGTGGCGGCCACGTGCGGCATGCGCACCCAGCCGCCTGCCTTTTGCGGGCTTTGCGGCGGCGGTCTCGCGTCATGCCGTGCCGGAGTCATGGAGCTCCCCCCTGTGCCGACGCTCTGGGGAGTGTGGGGATAGTGCTGCGAGCTGCTGGTACAGCACTTCAGAGTTCAAACCAGCGAAGTAGCTAGCCATCTCTCGATCGTATGATTCGCGTTCGATGTAGTAGCCGCGTTGCTTATTGCTTGGTCAAATATACGTAGTAAGTAGTAGTAGTAAGTACTAGATCTGCAGCTGCATGTGCTGGAAGACCGACTTGACCATCTGATCGAACAATAATATAATTCTCATCGATCTCATGTGCACTATTCAGCAAGCTTGCATATTGGTGTTAGACTTGAGTATCGTCATGTCGAATGCGCGCAGCCAAAGTGAGCCCGCCCGAGAATATGCACCTCCATCCATTCAAGCGCAATTGGAGCGAGGATCGGAGAGCACATATATGCATTCTTCATTGCTTTATTATATATATAGTAGTATAATATAAATATATTGTTCTCTCTCCCTGTACCTGTACTGTGATGAAGAACGAAGGAGAAATTATATATATAGAGAGAGGGGGTCAGGCTAATCTATGGCCGGCCATAGAGAATAACTTATTCTACGACCACTTTGATTTACAATAATGTATGTACTGTACTAATTTACGATAAAGTGAGTATACATTTACGATACATACGTTACTATAATTCACGATGATATTTACCATAATAATATTATAGGAGAAAGTTTCACTAATCTTGTAAATTAATATAGTAATTATCATAACTCAAGGTGGCCACAGAACAAGTTATTCCATATATGGCCAACTGTAGAACAATACGTGTGTGTATAAGTTATTCCATATATGGCCAACTGTAGAACAATACGTGTGTGTATATATAACTACATGTCCCGATGGAGAGCTAATAACTATATTAATAATAAGGCGCCCTTGCCCCCATAAAATGACGGAAGAGGGCAGGAGGAATATCGATCTCCGCAAAGTTGGCTACCTACTGCTACTACTAGTCATCAGTATATTATAAAAAGAAGCTCTAGCTACGATCTGTTTCATTCCGATCCTCCTCCTACCACCAAAGTACCAAACATATAGGTCATGATGTATTTCATTTCTCATCAGGTCTTTCATCCTTTGCACATGTCAAATTAGGTACTACGAACATCTTCTGAATTATTTTATGGTCTTCATTTATTGATCATGTTGTTGACTCCTATCTATATGGAGATGCAAGTAGGTAGGCGGCTACGTAATAGTACTACTATATATATTTAGCCTAGCAACAAGATTTTATTAGATGACAAACGACAGCGGATGGGAGATAGGGGATGCCTGAATTTAATTCAGGAGATAATTCTCTATTTGACATCAAATGATAGAGCGCTTTGTGACCCTGAAAGATAATACATGCCCTTTTTGACACCCAGTTCTAGCTACAAAAGAACGAGAGGTCTAGGGGCATTTTATAGTCAAGAAAATTAAACTTGAAGTTACATAGGCCAAATGAGACCCTAGCAGAATGACTTGACGGACCCGACGGCCTGTAAGGCATAAAAGTTACACTGGGTGTAAAAAGGGCATGGATCATCTTTCAGGGTCACAAAGGGTACTACCCTACCTTTTGATGTTAAATAGGAAATTCTCTTAATTCAGGCCTCGTTTAGATCGCGAAAAAATTTCAACCCGATGAATAGTAGCACTTTCGTCTTATTTGGTAAATATTGTCTAATTGTGGACCAACTAAGCTCAAAAGATTCATCTCGTGATTTCCAACTAAACTGTGCAATTAGTTATTTTTTTTACCTACATTTAATGCTCCATGCAAACGGTTAAAAATTGATGTAATGGAGAGAGAGTGAAAAAACTTGGAATTTTGAGTGTATCTAAACAAGGCCTCAGTGCTGCTCTAAGGCTGTAATATGTACTGTGCGAGTGTATATATATTGGTTGCTTAATTTTGTTAGACTTAGTTACTCATTATTTTATGTGATATCCAGCATACATGTGTGATCTTTGAATTCGGTTATTGCTTATTAGTTAGTGGCACGCACCTCATCATCCGCCGGTACGTTCTAATGATAGGCCAGACGAAGAAGGCAAAAATATAAAAAAATGCGGCCGGGGAAAGCTAGTATGGTGTTTTATATTATTTTGTACTACGAGTGCTGAGGTGACAACAATGATGAAGCTCTCCTAAAAAAAAGGCCCAACGCATGTTTGGCTTAATTGAGGTTTCAAGGAGACAGAGAGGGGGTACACTATCTGAGCTCACTACACAAAAATAATTAATATGCCTTTTTCTTTGATCTATCCAGGACTGTGTCAGGGGCGCATCACCTTCCCAACACGGGGTTCCCCATTGGAAAAAAGAACACATACGGTTTGATCCCCAAGGCGCCTTCATGCTTTATCTTCTAATCCTCTCCCTCCCAAATTACAGTCATTCAACGTCAAAGCATCTTAAGTTTGACTAAAATTATATAGAAAATTATAAAGATTTATGATATCAAATAGGTATACTATGAAAATATAATTAACGAAGAATCTAATGAAACTTATTCATATCATATTATATATTATTATTTTATTATATAAATGGATCAAAGTTGAGATGTTTGACTCTCCAAAAAAAGTTAAAATGACTTATAATTTGGAACGAAGGGAGTAATGGAGTTAGTAACTACTCATACGGTTGAGGATGTGCTAAGATAGAGCTGCTAGGATTGGATTCACGACATGGTGCGGCCGTGCGTGAGGCTAATGTGTCCAGCGTGTTGCCTTGAGCTGTTGGTCTAATAAGATACTCCCTACATCCCTTTTTAAACGTCATTTTTCACTTTCCGATAAGTCAAGCATACTTAATTTTAACTAAATATATAAAAAATTAATATTTATAGTACATAATTATTATCATTAGATAGATCATTGAATTTATTTTTTATAATAAACTTATTTGAAGATATAAATATTGCTAATATTTTTTTTTAAAACTGAGTCAAATTTAAAAGAATTTGACCAGCATAAATACCATAGTGACACTTTAAAAGGAACAGAGTAGGTGTTTTCAGGTTTATATGTACTTTTTGGCCATGTAAGAAGAGAACGTTTGAAATGTACTACTCCTTTCATCTCAAAAGAATACAATTCTAAATTTAAGACCAGTCAAACTTTCTATTTAATAGAAAATAATATTGATATTTATGTATTGAAATAGACTACTAGAAAAATATATTTTACATACTAACTAAATGTAAGTGAAAGAAAAGTTTCGTTCCTTTGCTGGGGAAAGATGTCAGTTGCCTACACTGATAGTGACAAATTATGTGTATCGTATATCATCGTCCGGAAAATGGAAAGGACAAAACAAAAGATGCAAAGATGCGATGTAGCCTAGCTTGAAGACTTGGATCATGGAGTTCCAGCCATTTGGAGTTATGCTTCCGGATGTAGTAGCCATTTAGATCTCTCTGTCAGTTTGTTAGTGTGTTTGTGGTTCGCTTTTGAATTTGGTAACCCCGGCTTTGTATCAATATATACTATTAAGTTAATCTCCTCTCTAAATTAAAAGAAGTATTCATGCCTTTTGCCGGATGCCTGGATTTCTTCACCTAACCATGCATGCATTTAGAATGGCCGGTCTACGTACTGTCTCATGAAATCATGATATATTACTGTATGTAGGATTCACAAAAAAACAAAGTCATGATGATTATGTAGCAGGAGTACTACAAAATACTACTCATATCCCTTTAATTTCCACATGCACGTGGATGTGGATGTGACGCTCCCGCAGTAGTCCCGCTACAACTCTCGGCGCGGTAGGCGGACAAAGAACAGGATGGGACAACTGGTTAAAGCTATATCATATTTGTTTCAAGGAAGATAGATAGAGAGAAGATAAGCTTTATATTTATTTTAACCAGACAGTTTACTACAGTTTTTCACGACATATAATTAACAATAACTTTTTTTTATAGCTCGTAGTTCACGACGGGTTTTTTTTTTCACCGCTCACAACTCAACCAAACAGACTTTTAAGCTATAGATGTACACCAATTTAATTACTAACGTACGACGACTGACGTACGTAGGGTCGGAGGATTGAAAATGAGTATCCCTTCTCGGCTCTTAGTCAAGGCCTCACGTCTGTGGTCAACGGATCGGATCTTCGATCAATCAAACAAAAAGAAGATACTTCCGTCACACTACCCCGGCCCCATTCTAAAAGTTATATAGGTTACTTTATTCAATTTGTCTTCAAGCTAAATTTTTTTTCTAACTTCAACTAAGTTTATAAAAAGAAATCATCAATCTATTCAATATTAAACTGGTTTTTATTGAATTGCCTATATAATTTGTCTTCGCAAAACGCACTTATTTGAATTTGTAGGCATTACTATATTTTTCTTAAATTTTTACCAAGACTTAAAAAAATTAGAATGATCTATAGTTTGGAACAGATTATAAAGTGTTCTCTAGGAGTATTGTAATGTATTGTTTGTAATCGTACAAAACATGGTATTGTCAGAGTGTGTTCCACTATGCTCCATTCGTCCCTAAATAACTATCGTTTTCGTTTTTCGAGAAACAATTTTGACTAAATATCTGTAAAAAAAAATATTAACGTATATTTAGGTTACAAAATTAATATCATTAGATAGATCGTTAATCTATTTTCATAATAGATTTATTTAGAGATATAAATGTTGCATGTATTTTCTATAAATCCAGTCAAACTTACGGCAAACCAGATGCGACAGTTATTTAGGGACGGATGGAGTATATAAACTTGACCATTAAACCATTCTACTACACAAACTCCCATGTCATATTTGGTATTTCTTGGACAATATAGTAAATGTAGATTTAACAGGTATTTCCATGAGTGTGTAATATATCTATAAGGTAAAATATATTTTCTGCCTCCAAGTTGCACATCAATCTAATTTTCAACTCTGAACTGCAAAACTAGATAACGGACACCCTCTATCTGTCAAAACCGGACAAATTTAATCATTTGGCTGGTTTCAAAAGTGTTTTTTATTTCTAAAAGTAATAAATTATTTGAAACTAGAAAAATATGAAACTAGTACTAAGTTACACGATAGTGCTAAAGTGCATCCCAATATTCTCATGTCGTTTCAAATTATAAGACGCTTTAGCTTTTTTAATATATTGTTTTAAATATATATTAAGGATAATGTATATCTAAGTGCATAGCTAAAGCTACTTATGCAGAAAGGCCAAAATGTCCTATAATTTCGAATGAAAAAAGAGTATATAATTAGCCCATCAATGCATGATCACTAAAATGTCATATAATTTGGAATGAAAAGAGTATATAATTAGTACATCAATGCATGATCCCTGCATAAGCTACCAATTTTAAGAGATATAGTTAATTTAAAGGAGAAATAAGTATGAGAGCCATGCTCTCTGATCCTGCACGTGTTTTTCTTTTATTTGTTTGCGCTTTTGATTTTGCTGAAGAGTGAAGGAAGCTTGTGCATATAGCGCTATACTGCTTTTTTTTTCTCGACGTTATGATGTTTTGGCCGCAACATATATGATTGGGAGTTTTTTTTTTTAAAAAAAAAAAGGCCACTTGACCCGGCCGCCTTTTTTAGAGGCCATTGTAGGAAACAGGGATTGAGCCCTGGCCGGCCAGCTCCCAGCCTCGCACCCTTGGGGCGTTAATCACCTGCTCTATGAGTGGTTTCTATATTTTTTTCATAAGGAAAATTAATTTTTTTCATAAGCAGAGCAGTTCCTATATATAGTTGGCACTTGCTACTTCATAGCCTTTGTTTCATAGTATATGTTACTTCATAGCCCTTTTTAATATAATCATTAGTATTCTCTTTGGTGCTGAAGGGATAAAAAGGCATAGCACTAGGTACCTAGAAGAAATGGAAGGAGCCTACATATACATATGTATGCAGTGATGATGCGCGTGGGATGTGTGTGTGTGTGTGGTGGGGGGGAATGGCAAATTTTACTTCCATCCATTATATGAACGAGGAACCATCGCAGTTGTCACAAAAAGTGTTGGAAGATAGATTCGATGGTCATCAACTGCACATCATCAGAAGCATGATTTTGTAGACTAATATTACTATACCTCTTTTTACTTAATTTCTCAGTATTTTCTCATCCCACCAATAATGCAGTTGGACAATTAATATTTGCATTATCTCATATCATCCTTGGTGGGCTTGCCTTCCCTCATCCTAGCATTCATCCGGGCGTTCCATGCTACTCCTGTTGCTCCAGATGTTTGTGTATCTCTCTGTAAAAATTGTTAAATCTAAAAGATTTGAGTCGGGACAAATTCTAATAAATGACTTGAAATTTGAAATGGAGGATGATGGGTAGCTCTAATAACTGGCAAACGACGACGGCAAGGACAAGGAGGCGACGCACACGGCGTTGTTTTGCGGATCTGGCAATCATCGCCACGGCACGCGGGGGCAACAGCCGTTCTAGTCTAGCGGAAAAGGCCCAAACAAAGCAGCAGCAGGGCCCATGCCACAGCCTGCTAGGCCTTAATAATTAGCTGATGCTGCAATGGAACCATGGGCGGTTCATGCTACACTGGAGAGGAGTCCGGCCTGTCCATGAGTCGTTGAAGTGAAGGCCAGAAACATAGCAGGAGGAGAGGATTTCAGTCACAAAAGTGGAGCAGTTCCTAGTAGCTAAGCAGTGCTCAGCTCAACGGAGACGAAAGCTGCACCTGCAGCCTGCACGCAGGGTCAGGAATGCTGCTTCTTTGCATACATCTGTGATCTTTGATCTACCTGGTGAATGGTGATGAAGCTAGCGAGACATGCCGTGCCATGTGCTGGAGTGGGACGGCCTCATGCAGGGCCGCCTACCTCTCTGCATTGTCTTTTTTTTAAGAAACTCTCTACATTGCGTTGATCCAGGCTTCTTGGTAAATAGTATGGTGTCTCCCTTCCCAATGGTGAAGCCCTTCTCAATGAGGAAGTCCCGAAGGCGCTCATACCAAGCTCTTGGGGCTTGCTTAAGCCCATATAATGCCTTGGACAACCTATAAATATGATTAGGATATCTAGGGTCTTCAAACCCAGGAGGTTGATCAACACAGACTAGTTCATTTATAAAGCCATTTAAAAATGCACTTTTCACATCCATTTGATATAGTTTCATTTCATGATGTGATGCATATGCAAGGAGGATATGAATGGCTTCTAGTCTTGCAACCGGTGCAAAGGTCTCTCCAAAATCTAACCCTTCAACTTGAGAGAACCCTTTTGCAACTAGTCTTGCTTTGTTCCTCACAACAATGCCTTGATCATCTTGCTTGTTGCAAAACACCCACTTTGTTCCAATAACTCTTGCACCTTGTGGTCGCTCTTCAAGAGTCCAAACTTCATTTCAGGTGAAGTTATTCAACTCTTCATACATGGTGTTTATCCAATCCGGATCTTGAAGAGATTCTTCTACCTTAGTAGGCTCAAAGCAAAAGACAAAAGAGTGATGCTCAATAAATGAAGCAAGTTTTTAAGATTGAGTCATTACACTATTTGATGGACTCCCTATGATGAGATCTTATGGATGATCTTGAAGTAGAGGTGAATTTCTTCTATCAACCACTTGAGGGGGAGGTTGTGGAGCATCAACATCTTGTGCTTGTGTCACCATTTACTCATGGGAGTCATGAGTATCTTTAATTTCTACTCTCCCATCTTTATCACCATCTTGTGGCACATTTGATGAAGAAGGTGGATTAATCACTTGTACATCATCTTCATCATCTTGTGGCTTGATGTCTTCAACCAGAATATTCTTCATAGCCTCCCTCAATGGTTCATCACCTACATCATCAAGATTCTCATGTGCTCCTTGGGAGCCATTAGATTCATTAAATTCCACATCATATGTTTCTTCAACCAAGCCGGTGGCATAATTAAATACTCTATATGATTTGGACTTTGATGAGTAACCAACAAGAAAACCAATATCACAGCGTCTTTGAAACTTCCCTAGGTGTTGCCGCTTCTTATAGATGTAGCATTTGCAACCAAACACCCTAAAGAAGGAGACGTCCGGCTTCTTCCCATTGAGCAACTCATAAGGTGTCTTGACAAGAAACTTTTGAAGGAATAGGCGGTTGGATACATAGCATGCGGTGTTGATAGCTTCCACCCACAGAGCTTTGGGTGTGTTGTACTCATCAAGCATTGTTCTTGCTAGTGTGATTAATGTCTGGTTCTTTCTCTCAACTACACCATTTTGTTGAGGAGTATATGTTGCGGAGACCTCTTGCTTGATCCCAACTTCATCACAATAGGCTTCAATGTTGGTGTTGTTAAATTCTTTTCCATTATCACTTCTAATCTTCTTAAGCTTCACCTCAAACTCATTTTGTGCTCTCTTGACAAACTTCTTGAAGCATGATGCAACTTTAGATTTGTCATGAAGGAAGAATACCCATGTATATCTTATGTAGTCATCAACAATCACAAGACAAAAAGATTTCCTCCCAAACTCTTGTATGTTGTTGGTCCAAATAAGTCCATGTGAAGGAGCTCTAGCACTCTTGTTGTTGACATAAAAGCTTTTGTAGGATGAGTATTTGCAACTTGCTTGACGGCTTGACATGCACTACAAAGCTTGTCCTTCTCAAATTTCATATCCTTCAACCCTCTCACCAATTCATTCTTCATTAGCTTCTTGAGTGAGCTCATCCTAACATGAGCAAGTCTTCTATGCCATAGCCACCCAAGTGATGTTTTGGTGAATAGGCATGTCTTCAAGTTAGCATCTTCGGAGGTGAAATCTACTAGATATAGGTTGTTGTATCTAAATCCCTTAAATATCACTTGATCATCATCTTTCTTGGATACAACCACTTCCTTCCCGGTAAATAGGCATTCAAAGCCAAGATCACATAACTGTCCAATGGATAGTAAGTTAAAAATCAAAGAAGCAACATATAACACATTTGAGATTGAATGGTCATTTGATATTGCCACTTTGCCCAATCCTTTAACCTTGTCCTTTGAATTATCTCCAAATGTGATTCTTTCTTGTCTATCTACTTCTTCATCTAGGGAGGTGAACATACGAGGATCACCGGTCATATGTTGTGTGCAACCACTATTAATTACCCAATGACTTCCACTGGTCTTGTAGTTCACCTACACACAAGAGATCAAGCTTGTTTAGGGGCCCATACTTGTTGAGGGCCCTTGACTTTCTCTACTAGTGACTTTGCTACCCAAATTTTCTTAGGCCTATTTTTGTTGGGAGGTCCTAAGAACATAACTTTCATCTTTCCACTAGAGTCCTTTCTAAGCATGTAATGAGCATTGAAAGCAAAGGGTCTAGCATGCTTGGGTAAGGGTTGTGGTGGTGGAGTTTGACACTCATGGGCAAAGTGCCTACTTGTCCACACTCAAAACACCTCTTTGGCTTTGGCTTTGACTTGTGTTGTTATTGTTGAGCTTGAGCCTTCTTCTCTTGGTTTGCCAAGTACCCAATGCCACTTCTATCCATCTTCATGACGGTGTTCATTAGTAGCTCACTTTGAAGATGTTTGCCTCTTGTGAACTTGTTCAATCCAATCTTGAGATGTTCTTTTTCCAACTTGAGCTTCTTGTTCTCTTCTTTGAGTGCATCATCATTTTTCTCTTCCTTGAGTCTCTTGTTCTCTTCTTTGAGCTTCTCATTCTCAAGAGTCAAATCACCATCATGATCAAGAGTTTCTAACACTATAGTGTTGGTGGTTTTGAGCTCTTCAAGATCTTTCTTGAGCTTTTCATTATCATGCTTGAGCTTGACATAGTCATCATAGTTGTCGGTTTCAACCACTTGCTTGCCTTTGCCACTAGATCCTTGCTCAATGCTCTCACCAATTAAATCATCACATGATGTAGCTATATTAATCTTAACAACATCGTTAGTAGCATCATGTGGCTCATTGGATAAAAATTCTTGAACGATAACAAGATTATCATGATTGATCTTGAGAGTTATATATTCTTCTTTTAGCATATTGTGGCTAGTGATGAGCTCATTATGTATCCTCTCAAGTTTATCATGTTTTTCTTTAAGCTCTTTCTTAGAAGATTTGAGCTCCTTGAGTTTGGATGACATAGCATCATTTGCTTCTCTAAGCTCAACACTAGCCTTTTCCGCTATGTCACATTTAGCTAAAAGAGAGTCATTCTTAATTTCAAGCTTTTCATTCTTAGCTCTTGACTTTCTAATGATCCTAGTATATTGATTTAGCAATTTAACAAGATCATCATATGAAGGTGATTCAAATTCATCATCATCACTATCACTATCATCATTGCTAGCATGATCATCACCACTACTATCATCATCATTTGATACCTTTCATTCACCCTTGGCCATAAGGCATAGGTGTGTAGAGGATGGTAGCGGTGGTGTCGGTGAAGATGATGAAGAGTCAATCACAATTGTGGCCACCTTCTCATTCTCACTATCATCATCGAATGAGCAACTTGATGAATCAATGTCCGTGAACCAATCACCGATGATGTATGCCTTCCCATTTTTCTTCTTCTTGTGGAAGTCCTTCTTGCCATCTTTCTTCTTGTATGGCTTGTTTTTCTTCTTCTCATCATTATCTTCATCACTTGAGTCATCTTTCTTGCCCTTGTACTTTTTCTTGTACTTGTCTTTCTTGGGCTTGGTGCATTGATGAGCTAGATGACCAAGTTCTCCACAATTGTAGCAATCCATCTCGGAGATTGGCTTCCTTCTAGTGCTAGTGAAGAACTTCTTTTTCTTCCCATCAAACTTGATGCTATTCTTGTTGAGCTTCTTTAGCATCTTGGCGGTTCTTCTCACCATGAGAGCAAGACTTGCATCATCAACTTCATCATCACTTGAGCTCTCATACTCAATTCTTGCTTTGCCCTTCTCTTGGCTAGCCTTGAATACTAAGTCTTTGTCTTTCTTCTTGGTAGAGGATGAGCCATCTTGTGGTGTGATGTGCATGTACATCTCATGAGCATTGATCTTTCCCAAGATTTAAGTCGGTGTAGCGGTGGAAAGATCACCTTGATGAAGCACGGTCACAATATGCCCATATTTATCAATGGGGAGGACACTCAAGATTTTTCTTACAACATCGGATGGTTGCATTTGAGTGAGTCCAAGCCCATTGACTTCCTCTACAAGAACATTCAACCATGAGTACATTTCATTAGCACTCTCTTTAGGAAGCATCTCAAAAGAATTAAGCTTTTTCATTATGAGATGATAGCGTTCCTCATGCTCGCTCTTAGTTCCCTCATGGAGCGCACAAATGTCCGACCATAGTGCATGGGCGTCCTTGTGGTTCCTCACCCGGTTAAACACATCTTTGCAAAGGCCTCTAAAGATGGTGTTTCTAGCCTTTGCATTCCATTTCTCATAGTTCACTTCATCGCCTTGAAGGTGCGTGGGATCCCGAGGTTTTGGGAATCCTTGTGAGGCGGCTCTGAGTATTCCAACATCTGGAGCTTCTAAATATGCCTCCATGCGGATTTTCCAATAAGGAAAATCATCCCCCTCAAAGATAGGAGGAGGTCCGTCCCCGTGAGGCATCTTTCTCTAGGCGGTTAAGCCTAAATATATGAGCACGAGGCTTTGATACCAATTGAAAGGATCAAGATGCCCAAGAGGGGGGGTGAATTAGGCTAATTCTAAAATTCTTTGCAAAAATTAAACCCTACACCTAGCCCACTTCACCCCTTATGCCTAGAAAGTGTTTCTAATGTTCTACCACACAAAAGTTTTGCAACCTAAGTTCCAATCCTACTCTAGCATAGCAATTCTATGAATGTAAAGACAAGAATTGAATTGCTCAAAGTAAATGCTTAAAGTAAAGAGAGAAGGAGGAACATGGCGATGTTTTACCGAGATATCAGAGAGTCGCCACTCCCCACTAGTCCTCGTTGGAGCACCCGCGCAAGGGTGTAGTTCCCCCTTGATCCGCGCAAGGATCAAGTGTTCTCTACGGGTTGATTCTTTGACACTCCGTCGTGGTGAATCACTCACAACCACTCACAACTTGAGTTGGGTCATCCACAAGCTCCGCCGGATGATCACCAAGCTTCCAATCACCACCAAGCCATCTAGGTGATGGCGATCACCAAGAGTAACAAGCACGAACTCTCACTTGACCACGACAAGCCTAATGAGAAGGGTGGATGCACACTTTGCTACTCTTGCTTTCAATAATGAGGCCTCTCTCTTGGATTCTCAAATCTCAATCACCTCACTAGGACCTTGCTCTCCTTGGCACTCTCAAGGGTGTTTCTCAGCTGCTGAAATGAGCAAAAGTGATCCCTTGAGTGAATAGAGGAAGTATTTATAACTCCTCATTCAAAACGAACCGTTATGTGCCACTGCGGGATGACTGGATGCTCCGGTCAAGTTGACCGGATGCTCTGGTCAGTTCTCCCCGTAACCAAGCAGTTAAGTTGTGACCAGACACTGACCAGCGTCTGATCAGCACTGACCGGACACGTTCGGTCATGAAAACTGCTCTCTAGAACCTTACTGATGTTGACCAGACTTTGGAACCCAGCGTCCGGTCACTTTGCTGCTCAGCATTCGGTTAGTAGCCAGAACCTGACCAGCGTCCGGTCAGCACTGACTGAACGTGTCCGTTTAGGATTCTCCCTCTCTGGAACCTTACTAGAGTTGATCGAACTCTGGTACCCAGCATCCGGTCACATTTCACTCAGCGTCCGATCGCATCCAGACGACATCACCTTGATCAAATGAACTGACCGGACTCTGCGCTAGCGTCTGGTCACACCGGAATCAGCGTCCGATCAACATTTGACCCTCCATTCACTTCCAACTCGCAATCATATGTGAATGAAGTTTGCTCCAATTGATCTTAGGGCTACTTTGGAGCTACCTAGTGCTAGTTTTAACAAGTGTGCACCACACCTAACCCACTAGACTCACCTAGGTCAAGCTACCAATCCATACCCCCTTAATAGTACGGCCAAAGGAAAAAACAAAGTCCTAAACTACTCTAAGTGTCTCTTCAACACCAAACAGCACTTAGAGCTAGTCTATCCTTAACCTTATCGTCCATCCTTTGAAAACCGAAACAATTTCTATCGTAGGGGCATGACAACCATGATTGCCCAATCAATTATCATTACCATGACCTAACTTAATTACATCTGCAAAACATACATTAGTCACAGTAATCTTGTATTGTCATTAATCACCGAAACCCAACTAGGGCCCTAGATGCTTTCACCATCCCGTAATAAAAAGAAGAAGAACATGCAAGAGAACAACAATGCAAAGCCTAAGCAGGCTACTCAATTTAAGAAGAAAAATAACAAGAAAGGTGGAGTTTGCTTTGTTTGCGGGAGTGATGAGCATTGGGCAAGTGCGTGCCCAGACCACAAATATAAGCAAGAAAAGAAATCAGCAAACGTGGTGATTAGCGAGATTGGAGGAGGAACATCTGGGTATGGTAATTCTTTACCTTTTGTTCTTTCAGTTTGTCTTTCACCTGAGTGGTGGATGAACAGCGGTGCTAATATTCATGTGTGTGCTGATGTTTCTTTGTTTACTTCCTATTAGGCCGACAGGACTGGAGCCTTGCTGATGGGAAATGGTTCCCATGCGCGTGTTCTTGGTGCTGGTATGGTCGTTCTGAAGTTTACTTCGGGAAAGACGGTGCTATTAAAGAACATGCAGCATATCCCCTCCATCAAGAAGAATCTTGTTAGCGGATCTCAGATGTGTCGCGATGGCTTTAAAATTGTGCTTGAGTCCAATAAGTGTGTTGTGTCAAGACATGGAACATTTGTTGGAAAAGGTTATGATTGTGGAGGCTTGTTCCGCTTATCTTTGCTTGATGATGTGTGTAATAAAGTAGTGAACAATGTTAATGTTTCGGATGAGTCGAATATATGGCATTCACGACTTTGTCACATTAATTTTGGCTGTCTCACGTGGCTTGTAAATCTGAATTTAATCTCAAAATTTAACTTAGTCAAAGATTCTAAGTGCCAGGTGTGTATGCAATCGAAGCAACCACGCAAGCCTCACAAGGCTGCTGAGGCGAGGAACTTGACACCATTAGAACTCGTTCATTCTGATTTATGCGAAATGAATGGTGAATTGACTAAAGGCGGTAGACGATACTTCATGACATTTATAGATGATTGTACTAGATTTTGCTACGTGTATTTATTGAAAACTAAAGATGAAGCGTTGTATTATTTTAAAGTCTATAAAGCTGAGGTAGAAAATCAACTTGAGAAGAAAATCAAGCGTTTGCGGTCCGATCGCGGGGGAGAATATTTCTCAAATGAATTTTATGAGTTTTGCGCGGTGCATGGAATTATTCATGAGAGGACGCCACCATACAGACCACAGTCCAATGGGATTGCAGAGAGAAAGAACCACACTCTAACTGATTTGGTTACTGCCATGTTAGAGACTATGGGACTATCTAAGGAATGGTGGGGTGAGGCTATATTGACAGCGTGTCATGTTCTAAATAGAGTGCCCACAAAGAACAAAGAAATTACACCATTCGAGGAATGGGAGAAGAAGAGATTAAATCTCTCTTACCTGCAAACTTGGGGTTGTTTGGCAAAGGTGAATGTGCCAATAAATAAAAAGCGAAAGCTTGGACCAAAGACTGTTGATTGTGTCTTTCTTGGTTATCCTATTCATAGCGTGGGTTATAGATTTTTAATTATAAATTCTAGTGTTTCTGATATGGCTGTTGATACAATCATGGAATCTAGAGACGCTACATTTTTTTAGAATGAGTTTCCCATGAAAAATGCACCTAGCACGAGTGGTCATGAATTTATAATTCCCCATGAGCATGAAAATTTTACTCCGATAGAACAAATTGAGAAACCCTATGTGAAAAATCCTGAGGAGGATGACACTATAGTCACTAGAAAAGGTAAGAGACAGAGGACTGCAAAGTCTTTTGGTGATGACTATATTGTGTACCTTGTGGATGATACACCAACGACCATTGAAGAGGCATAATCCTCTCCTGATGCTGACTTATGGAAGGAAGCAGTATGGAGTGAGATGAATTCTGTTATGTCTAATGGAACTTGGGAAATAGTTGATCGTCCCTATGGGTGCAAGCCTATAGGGTGCAAATGGGTGTTCAAGAAAAAGCTTAGGCCTGATGGTACTATTGAGAGGTACAAGGCAAGGCTTATGGCCAAGGGTTATACTCAAAAGGAAGGTGAAGATTTCTTTGATACTTATTCACCGATTGCCCGATTGACCACAATTCGAGTTTTGCTTTCCCTGGCAGCCTCTTATGGTCTCATCGTTCATCAAATGGACGTTAAGACAGCTTTCCTAAATGGAGAGTTAGAGGAGGAGATCTATATGGATCAGCTGGATGGGTTTGTAGCAAATGGTCAAGAAGGCAAGGTGTGTAAATTATTAAAGTCATTATATGGCCTAAAACAAGCTCCTAAGCAGTGGCATGAAAAGTTCGATAGAACTTTAACATCTGCTGGCTTTGTTGTGAATGAAGCTAATAAATGTGTGTACTATCGGTATGGTGGGGGTGAAGGAGTCATTTTGTGCTTATATGTTGATGACATACTGATCTTTGGATCTAGCCTCAAAGTGATCGAGGAGGTGAAGGAATTTTTAACTAATAATTTTGAGATGAAAGATTTGAGAGAGGCTGATGTTATTCTTAATATCAAGCTTCTGAGAGAAGGTGATGGTGGGGTAACTCTATTACAATCCCATTATATGGAAAAGGTGCTGAGTCGCTTTGGGTTTAGTGACTATGCACCTGCTCCTACACCTTATGATCCGAGTGTGCTATTGAGGAAAAATTGGAGAATAGCAAGGGATCAATTGAGATATTCCCAGATCATTGGTTCGCTCATGTATCTTCCTAGTGCAACAAGGCCTGACATCTCATTTGCTGTGTGCAAGCTGAGCCAGTTTGTGTCAACCCCGAGAGATGATCACTAGCGTGCTCTTGAGAGAGTGATGCGCTATCTAAAAGGCACCATGAGCTATGGTATTCGTTATACCGAACATCCGAAAGTGCTGGAAGGCTATTGTGATGCCAACTGGATCTCTGATGCTAAGGAGCTTTATGCAACAAGTGGATATGTGTTTTTGCTTGGAGGTGGTGCTGTTTCCTGGAAGTCTTGCAAGCAGACTATCTTAACGAAGTCTACAATGGAAGCAGAACTCGCAGCATTAGACACCGCTGGCTCTGAGGCCGAGTGGCTTCGTGATCTCCTTATGGATTTACCGGTTGTTGAAAAACCCATACCGGCTATTTATATGAACTGTGATTACGAAGGTTAACAGTTCTAAGGATAACATGAAGTTCACAAGGCATGTTAAGAGACGACTAAAGTTTGTCAAAAAATTGAGAAACTCCGGAGTAATAGCATTGGACTATGTTCACATGTCTAACAATCTGGTAGATCAATTCACTAAGGCTCTGTCACGCAATGTGATAGAAAGTGCATCGAGAGAGATGGGTTTGAGACCCACTTGAAATTTACTATAGTGGTAACCTGTTCTATGTGATCGGAGATCCCGTGAAGTAGGACGGTGAAACAAGCTAGTAGTAAATTGTGAGGAAAGATCCTTAGTAAGACTCATTTCTGATGCACATCTTTCCTTTCTGTAAGGCAGGTTGGTTTTTACCTTAATGTGTCCAAGTGGCTTGCTAAAGCAAAGATGTTATCCTATAGAACATCTTTTGAGGAACACACCTATATGAGTCAGACTGCTGGTCACAGTCTATGAGATTTAGGTGATCTCTAAATACTCATGAAAGGCACTGGAGTATGACTTATATGCTTCAAATAGAGGGGATGCCTTTTGCAGCCTAGTATCAGCTAAGGACTTTAGTGACATTCACCTCACACAAAACTGTCAATTCAAGGCTTAGTCCATTGTTCAGTTGTGACCGAGTGAAACTATTACTCTAGATGGATGTTCAACTTAACAGTCTCCATCAAAACACTGGTATATAAAAGAAATATAGTTCTGAGACTACTTTGTTACAAACCCTAGAGTTTGGTGGGGATTGTTGAATATATTATGGGCATGGCCCGTATAATATTTAATAAATCAAATAAAACTCTATGGTACGTAACATTAAGCATTATATGGTTTAATACCATACGGGATTTTGACTGAATGTTGACTCAGCTTATATGGTTGAAAATTATTCATCTTAATTGAGAAGTTGAGAAAAGGATAAAGAGGTGCCACACGAGCGCGCGCCGCCGCCGCCGCAGGCCGGGCCGGGCCGAGGCCGAGGCTGTGGGCATGGCGTGGCGTGGCATGGAGTTTCTCTCCTTGATGGTGGAGGCGAACTGATTGCGTCAGTTACCGTCTCTTCCGCTCTCCGTCTCATGGGATTCTCCGCTGCCCCTCTCCCTTCCCGTCGCAGCCATATATCCGTAGTCCTCCGTCAGTCTAGATCTCCCTCTCCCGCAATCGCTCCCGAGAGAAACCACATCTCAGCAGCCCTCTGGCTTCCCCGTCCCGTACCTCTGCGCGCATGGAGTAGCGGGAGAACCTTGCACGGGGTGTGCGGCGATTAGGTTTTTGGGGAGTGATCCGCGACTGCTCGTCCACGTACGTCTTCTTCCTGGTGGTGATCACTCTCAGAACCCGTCTTCTTCCCGGTGATTGCTTGCGGAACACCAATGCATCTTCTTCCTGGTGATCCGTTCGTGGGACTGCATTGCAAACATCGTCCTGCATCGACTGTGATCCACGACTTCGAGCAACGCACTATGTCGACTAGTGCGAATGGAGCCTCCGATGCCCTCGGCATGGGACCCTCCACTAGGTACATTCTTATCTCTGTAATTACTGCATTTTGCGTTCTTACTGTATCGATCTGTATGTCATGTCTGCATGTTGTAGCTTTCGTTAGTGATATACACATGCACATATATGTCGTCACGAATCTGCTGATGTTATATTTCTGGATTAAATTGATAATGAAAATGCCTAAATATCTAACAAAACCTTCCAGCATCACTCTCTTAGGTCGGTTTTGCAGACTTTAAAATACCTAAGAGTATGCTCATTATATCATATAGTGACTGAAAAACATAAGAATTAGCATGAAGACATAATATGGGTGTATAAGCCTACCATAAAAATTTCAAATAATTTAACAAAGTGGAATTATACCTTGTTCACATATGGATAATCTCTCACATAGTTGTAACTATGTGAGATGTATCCATCTGTGAAACAACGTATAGTACCGTTCTATTAAAATGATTTGAAATTTTTATGTGAAGATTATACAACAAAAACATGTTGTCATGTAAGCTTCAAGAATTTGTTAACAAGCAATTCTAGATATTATTGTAATTATTATATGGTAATTTAGAGATAAAACAATAAATTATCCCAAATAAACAAATGATTTTTTTCATCTATCTCTAGCATGTGAGCTAGAGTGAAACATATGAGCCTATTTTTTATTTATTTTTTAATTTTATTGGAGGTACGTACAGGTCAACTTAGAATTACTATCAACAAGCACGCAAAAAATCATTTAAACTATAGAAAATAGCAAATCAGTTCTAAAATTTTTGGAACTCGTGGACAACAACATATATGTAATCTATTACATGCAAAAAAGGTTTTGGAGTATAAACAATATTTTTCAAGGTCTCTTCACAGGGTGCCTTTTCTATTTATTTGAGAATAGAAAAACATTTTGTTTGCATCACAACGTGTCTTATGTGTTTATACTTCAAAAATGGAGTAATCATACATGATTAATATCATATAATTATTTGTCATGCAGAAGAGTGCTATAGAATGTGTATAATCAAATTTGGCGTGAGGTGTGCAAACTTAGTATTTTATACACTAAATTTTATACACGCGTCATCGTTGTGCGGCCAGCCTTTTTTTTTTTTGTGTGTGACTTGCTTGCCTTTCGTTATCAGCCGGACGAAGCCTCAAACATGATGAGATAATACACGCACGTCGGAGTTAGATGCCACACGTCGCTGGCATGGATTACACGGTGGTTCGCCATAGTCTGAAATGCAATGTGCATATTTTGAGAAATGCGATGAAATTACATGTCGTATTCTACATTTTCTCATACCTTCTCTTATTTGAACCTTTTAAATTTAAATTCATTGTCAATGTCTATATCTCCACACTCAGCACCTGTTTGTTTGATGCCTGCCAGACAGCTTTGTAGCCAGACAAAGATGAGAACCTCGGCCATCAAAATTCAACCCTCAGAAGCAGCCACCACTGAGACACAGGCACCACGACCGCAACTCTCGCTTCCGCCGCCGCTCATGCTAGGCCCCCTCTTTCTTTCTCTCTGGTGCGTCTACCGGGGCAAGAAGGGGAGGGGGCCATCCTTTTTCCTGCAGTTTTTCTATCTAGTTGCTTAGTGTTTAGTCCAATAAATCTTCCGACAAAATCAAATGATTTTCGGTCAGGATCGTATTTCCTGCGATGACTTTGGTGATTGCCATGGCGAGATGGCCATTGTAGGCGTCGATTTCATCAATAGGCGGTCAATTTCTGGCCTTTATCTATAAGGGGAGGGGTGCTTCTAGGAGCCCCCCTATAAGGATAGAGACTCCAGGTCATCGATCTCATCGTCGATGGTCGCGGAGAGGAATTCAAGGTCTCGAGGTGATGAATTTGCATCCTATGTCATACCCGATGTTGCAACTGCCGATATTCTTTCAGCGATTTAGATGTGTTTTGGACTGGTTCCGAATCATTGGATCTTGCGCACGTCCAATGTTTCGGGATTAGTCGTTCGATTCGGCATAGGGACTGCAATTTGGCTCCGGCGTTCGAGGAAATCCATTGGGAGAGAAGACGATGGAAAAATCTGAATAGAATATTATGTATTTTTTATTTCAGATTTTTTATTTGTAATTTGGGGATATACTATGCCAAGATTTAATATAAGTCCTTCTCAAGATACCATGGTAAAACATTGATAGTAGACTATTATTATCTTTATTATCAAATACCACTATCACTAGGTTGTTATATTATAGTTGAAGCACGAGGCCTGCCGTCGAACAGATCATTGCTCTATCATATAAATGCAGCATATTACAGAATATACGATGGTTCATAATCCTATCGAGATTCAGTTATCATCGTCGGGGACAGGAAGCTAGCTGGGCCTTGTTTGGCAGGTGACCGCCGTCGCCCCTGCTGCTGCTTTTTTTTAAGGAAACAACCCCCTCCTTTTATTGATAACTAATTATATTACAAACTCTAAATGGAGGAGAGAGGAGCCACACATGCCTACCAAAATCTAAACTAACAGAACTCTTAGCTAACTGATGCGCATAAAAATTTGATTGCTGCCCTTCATGCACAAACTCAACTCTGTCGAAGCTTTCCATTAGTCTCTTATCTCCAAGATGATAGGACCATAGCCCCCGAAACCAGCCCCTTGGATACTCCTTGCTGCGTTAGCGCAGTCCGTCGCCACTCTCACAGTTTGGAGGCCTAGGTCATCCACGAGAGCGAGGCCTTCACGACATGCAAGTGCTTCAGCCACCTCTGCCTCAAAGAGGCCTTCCAGGACTAGAGCCGAGGCACCCAAAAAAAAGTGTCTTCTCCATCCATCGCAATCGCCACCACTGCCGCTCTTCTAGTATTTTTTAATAACGCAGCATCCACATTAATTTTCATCACTCCGCTGGGTGGCCTAATCCATCGCGGGCTTGGTGAAGTCGCCTGCTTCTTCTTCGACTCCGGTTTGATCATCTCCAGCTCCGCAACAAAACGCTCAACAAAAAAGTGGGTGGATAGTGGGATCTGGAATTGGTCTTCATATATCGCCTTGCGTCTCACGTACCAGATTGCCCACAAACGCACCACTACCCATATCATCTCCTCTTGCTTTAGATGTTGCAACAGCTCTGCTAGTCATCCTCGCTCATCTTCTCCGCCGGCATTGGACACTAGCTCTGCTATCTCAACCTTCTCTAAACTCCAAACACACCTTGCAACATTGCAACCAATCAATGAATGCCGCCATGAGTCCGGTTGCCCACATAGTGAGCAGCCACCATGCGGCGCCAGGTTTCTGTTGTGACGAACATCCCCAGTTGGTATTGAATTCCGGGCAAGCCTCCACAAAAACACCCGGATTTTAGAAGGCACCCCAATCCTCCATAGCTCACACCACTCCTTCCTCTCTGACATATTATCTGAGCGGCCTGCTGAATGCTCCTGCCAAACCGTCATTGATTCTCGAGTTTGTGCCAGCATCCGATAAGCCGACCTCACCGTGAACATGCCTGACTTCTCGTGATGCCATGCCCAATAATCCTCCACTGGAGCAGTACACAAGGGAATGCTCTCTATGGTCTCTATGTCCAACGGGGTAAATAATTCCATCAAGATCTGCATGTTCCATCGTCTTGACGTCTGATCAATTAATTGGCTAACCCACACCAGCGGGTTGTTTTTTAGGCTGCAAATAGGCCTCATGCTGCCCTCCTTTGGTAGCCAATTCATGTCCCAAATTCGTGTAGATTCTTCTAAGCCAATACGTCGAATTAAACCCAGCTTCAACACCTGTTTGCCCTCTACACTACCGGAGACCGGCTCTTTACCGAGTGTCAAGTGGTTTGCCGAGTGTTGTTTTTCAGGCACTCGGCAAAGACGCCTTTGCCGAGTGTTTTTTTTTACACTCGGTAAAGAAGCTCTTTGCATAGTGTTTTTTTTTGACACTCGGTAAAGAGCTTCTTTGCCGAGTGTTTTTTTTTGACACTCGGCAAAGAAGCTCTTTACCGAGTGTTTTTTTTACACTCGGCAAAGAAAATTTCAAAGCACATTTTGAAGCAGTAAATTAATTCAAATAAAAAAGTTTTCAACTACAAAGTTCTATAACTCATCAAGATGTACAATGTTTGTTTTGGTCTTTTCTTCATATGACAAAGTGAAAGTAAATTTGTTCACAAATCTAACATATCTCTCTTGTAGTTTATGAAACTACAATAGAGATATATAAGATTTGTGAATAATGTTAGAACGACCATGTCGGATAAACAGATGACTAAACAACCAAAATAAACTTTGTATATCTCGAAAAGTTATGAAACTTTGTAATTGGCAACTTTTTAATTTGAAATCATCTTGTCATGCAAAACTGTGTTTGAATTTTAAAAATTTAAAATTTGAACTTTTCAAACGACCTCGGATGGAAAAAACAACCAAACTAAACTCTGTACATCTCGAAAAGTTATGAAACATTGTAGTTGGCAACTTTTTGATTTGAAATCATCTTGTCATGCAAAACTGTGTTTGAATTTCAAAATTTTAAAATTCGAACTTTTCAAACGACCTCGGATGGAAAAACAACCAAAATAAACTCTGTAGATCTCGAAAAGTTATGAAACATTGTAGTTGGCAACTTTTTGATTTGAAATCATCTTGTCATGCAAAACAGCGTTTGAATTTTAAAATTTTGAAATTCAAATTTTGTAAACGACCTCGGATGGAAAAACTTCCTAAACTAAAAGTGTAGATCTCGAAAAGTTATGAAACTTTGTAGTTTACAACTTTTTTATTTGAATTCATTTAGGGCCTCAAACAAGTAATTTACACTCGGTTTAGTATAATATGTTGGGAACTAAAACGGAATCCAGACACAAGTAATAGTGTGGTGTAGTGGTAGAGGAGGTTCGCGCACAGGGGAGGTCACGGGTTCGAATCCCGTCGGCCGCGTTTCTGCGAAATTTACGTGAAAAATGTCGGAGATGGGCGGGCGCTGGCCGGTGGGGGCCTCCACCGATTAAAAAAAATCCATTTTTTCCCCTATTTTTCCCATTTTTTTGGGGTTTTTTTTGGTTCCAACTTTGCCGAGTGTTGGGCACTCGGCAAAGACTTTGCCGAGTGCCCGATAAGAGGCACTCGGCAAATAATTCTTTGCCGACGGATTTTTTACCGGAGGCTCTTTGCCGAGTGCCGCCAAAGCGCCTGAATCCAGTAGTGCTACGATCACCCTCCACACCCGAGATGGGTTTGGACCGACCGCTGCATCTAGGAAGTTCAGTTGTGGAAAATACACCGCTCTAAGCACCCGCGCGCTTAGTGACTCCGGGTGGTTAAACCGTTCAATATTTCTTAAACCAAGACCCCCAAGATACTTGGGTCTTTTCATGTCATCCCACGCGACCCAGCAGGTGCGGCGCTTGCCTTCCTTGCACCCCCACCAGAAGTCTTGCAGTAACCCATCAATATGCTTACATAATCCCCTCGGAAGCTTGAAGCATGACATAGAGTAGGTTGGAATGGCTTGGGCTACAGCCTTGATTAGGACCTCTTTGCCGCCAGCTGAAAGACATTGTTCCATCCACCGTTGAACCTTCTGCCACACCTTCTGTCTTTGAGGTATTTAAAGGCTCCATTTGCTGATGTTCCCACATCTGTTGGCATACCCAAATATTTATCACTCAAAGCATCATTTTGGACACCTAGCAGCACCTTTATCTCACTCCGAAGATCAGCACTACACCCCTTGGCGAAGTGGATGGACGATTTTTCCATATTTACTTGTTATCCAGAAAAGCGAAAAGCAGCAGGATGTCATCTGCAAAGACAAGGTGACTCACCATCGGAGCCGATGGAGCCACCCTAATGCCCATGAGATTAGATGACATAACTTTGGATTTTAAGAGGCACGAAAGGCCCTCTGCTGCTAGTAAGAAAAGATAGGGTGAAATCGGATCCCCTTGCCGAATGCCTCTGGTCGGACTGAAGCTCTCCATCTTGTCTCCATTAAAAAGAACGGAGAATGAGACCGAGGTGATCATCCTCATAATCATCTGAACCCACAACTAGTGAAATCCCAGTCGCACCATGAACTTATGCAAATAATCCCACTCTAGCCTGTCATATGCTTTCCTCATGTCAAGTTTCAAAGCACAACATCTGCTATCCCTTGTTCTCTTGTTCATTGTTGTAACACGGCCTCCGAGAGTAGCGGAGACCTACGCGGTCAGCAGTTCGCAAAGACGTCTCCGACCGATCACCTAAGCGAGGGCCCAGCCACTACGCCTCCAGACCCTGACCCTGGAAAGATGACAGTTTCTCAGACTGTGCTCACAGGACGCTGCATGCAACCTCGGCGGAGCCTCCGCCCGTTAGGCGCGCAGGCACCTCCGGACGAAGAGGGCGGAGGCCGCCCCACTGATAGACTAATCAAATGCCAACGTCTAATATGTGTGTGCAGGTAAGCAGAGGAAGGCGCTCATGGACGGCGCTGGCACTCCGGTTCGGCCTCCGCTCATATGGGCGGAGGCCAAAGCAGGAGCACGACTGAACCGGGCGTCGGAGGTCGGTGGCTTTCGGCGCCCCTGAGGCGGAGACCTACAGCGGAGGGCCAAAGGCCCATCAACGAATCCTGAGGCCTGCTGGGCCGGTTGGTCGCGCAGGCCCAGTATTTGGTAGCGGCGTGGCAAGATTACCCCCGAGACGAAGAGCAAGTAGAGGAATATTCCCATAATGTACTGTAGCAGTTGAGGGGCACTGTTGTAAACACCGCAAAGGCGGTAGTTGAGCCCTATAAATAGGGAACACTTGTAACAGTACAGGGAGGTTGGTGAATGGATTAATGAAACCACAGCATTACGTGTCACTCCCTTACACGCCCACTTGCCGTGCCAACCCTTCCAAAGCTTCCGCCCGATTACTGCACTCATCGGGCGAAGGCCCCTACAACTTCCTCACCGTCTGAGACCGCAAGTCTCAACATTGGCGCCCACCGTGGTTTGGCCAAGGCAAACCAACGATGGCAGGGAAAAGAAAAACCACCACCAGAGCAGCAACGACCACGGGTCAGAGAGGAAGGCCTAGGCGCACCACTCGTAGCACCTATGCAACATCGCCAGCGGAGGATGACACCAGAGCAGATGCCTAGGGTCAACCATCGGAGCCCCAAGATCCAGAGATTCAAGATCCGGAGGCCCAACCAAATTCAGGCACAACACTCGAGCAAGAACTGCAACAGCTGCAAGCACAGTTGCAAAGAGCGCAACAAGAGAGGGACAGAATGGCAGCAGCATTCGCAGCTAATCAGCAAGCTACTCAAGCGTCAGCACAAGCAGCAGAAATAAGGCAGCAGTTGGCAGTCATACATGCTGAGATGCTAAGTATGCAGCATGTAGTACCAGCGTCAACCTCCGCAATCCCAGCCTCCGCAGCAACACCAACTGCAACCATACCACAAGGGCCTCCGCCAGTGATCAGCCTACCCACGATGTCATCTTAGGTGATGCGGAGGCCTATCGATCCCAAGTCCCTACTCTCTGAAGGCATACAACAGTCGCCATGGCCAACGGCGTACAAGCCAATCACACTACCAAAGTTCAACGGAAAGACAGACCCCCATCAGTTCATTATGAGTTACGAGGCAGTAGTAGCCTCCGCTGGCGGAGACGACGCCGTCTTGGCAAAGTCATTTGTCATTGCAGCCGAAGGCGACGCGTTGGCTTGGTATTCTATGCTCAAACCAAGCACAATCTATTATTGGGAAAACCTCCGGGACAAGATATTGGCAAATTTCAAGGGGCTAACAGCACAGTCGCTGACTTCCACAGATCTGTTCCAGTGCAAGCAAATGCAGGGAGAGACACTACACGACTACTTCCGGAAATTCATGTAACTAAAGACGAAGGCACCAGACGAGATCGCCATTGAAGCAGCGATCAAAGGCCTCCGAATCGGGCCATTCGCAGCACACCTAGCAAGAAAGAAACCAACTTCCATACAGCAGTTGTATGACGAGTTCGAGAAATACTGCAGATCAGACAATGACCTCCGGAAAAGGCTGGAGGAGCAGGGTCAAAACAAACAGCAAAACAGCAGCAAAAACTCCTAGAAAAGCTATACGAACCAGAATGCATCAACTCAGAAACCAGGCCAGGGGCAAGTGCTCACCATCGAGGGTCAACCTTACCCCGAACAAGGGCAACTGGCAGCGCCAGCAGGGCCGGAGACCCAGACTAGGAACCAAGGTCGGCAAGGTTACCAAGGCAAAAACTGGAACAAAAACCACAAGCAGAAACAACGTAGGCCATATTGCGTTTTTTCACAGCGAAAGCGCAGGGCACAGCACCAAAGATTGTCCTGAGACAAAAGAGACACAGGAAAGGATGAAGAACAAACAGACTGCCCAACCTCCGACATAGCAGAGCGCAAGAGAGGTCAACACCACCTACACAACTGGCCACCAGCAGTACTGCCCAATGTACCCAGCGCTAAACGCAAACCAAATACATCCCTCCACACTGGCCTCTGCCTATTACCCAAACTTCCTACCAGCATGGCAGTCAGCGCCTTCGCAGCAGCCTCCGGCGGGTAACTACAGATTGGAGGCAAACCTGACCTACATAAACCCAAAACCTCCCCACATAACCTACCTTGAAACAAACCCACCGCCACAAAACCAAAGTAGGTTCGAGCCTCCACCGCAACAGCAGCACATGCAGCAACTGCCTCCGCCGCCACCTCACAACCAACCACCAACACCAAAAAATGAGCCAAACCCAGAAAACCAAGTCAACCCCCATGGACCACTACCAACAATAGGCATGATACTACCAATCGCCGGAGGATCATCAATGGAGTTTCAAACGAAAAAGCAGAAAAAGGATCACCTTCGCTTAGTAAACAACGTAGCAGTCCAAGGCCCAGCAAAATACACAGATTGGTCTAGAGTCCCAATCACCTTCACAGAGGAAGATCTCCACCTAGAAAGCTACCCTCACACAGACGCAATGGTAATCAAGACCAACATAGCAGCATGGGAGATAAGCAGAGTACTGATTGACACTGGCAGTTCAGCAGATATCATCTTCGCAAATACCTTCGACCAAATGAAGCTCAGTAGAAATCAACTATAGCCCTCCGAATCCCCTTTGATAGGATTTGGAGGCAAGCAGATACAAGCATTAGGAAAAATCTCACTCCCAGTATCGTTTGGAACCCAAGCAAATGCTAGAACCGAGTACATAACCTTCGACGTCGTCGATCTGTATTACCCATACAATGCCATCTTAGGCAGAGGATTCATAACCAAATTCAACGCAGCCCTGCATATGGCCTACCTGTGCATGAAAATACTAGCACTCCATGGTATTATCACAGTCCGAGGCAGCCAGAAAGAAGCAAGAAACATAGAAAAAGCAATCTACAGAGCCCAAAGAAACATCAATGCAGTCGAGTCGGCAGACAAAGAACTAGAGCCTCCGGATATGCCCAGAGGAAAAACAGATATGGCAGGTCAAGAAGAGACAGAGGTGACCCCTCTAGAAAAGGAGTTACCAGACAGAAAAGTAACAATCAGCTCAAAATTGAGCAAAGCAAAGGAGGAAGAGCTCATGGAAACACTAGTAAAAAACAAAGACATCTTCGCCTGGTCAGCCTCTGACCTCCAAGGAGTCAGCAGGGGCATCATATAGCTTGAACTGGATATCAATGAAAACATGAGGCCAAGAAAGCAGAAATAGAGAAAAATGTCGGAGGACAGAATCCTGGCAGCAAAGGCAGAGGTGCAAAGATTGCTAGATGCAAAAGTCATCAGGGAAGTCAAGTATTCAGAATGGCTTGCAAACGTAGTACTGGTACCAAAGAAGAATGGCAAAATGAGAGTGTGCATAGATTTCACATATCTAAATAAAGCTTGCAAAAAAGACCATTTCCCATTGCCAAGAATAGATGCCTCCGTCGACAAGGCAGCCAGATGCCAGAGGTTTTCTCTCCTCGACTATTTCTCTGGGTATCACCAAATCTAGATGAAAAAAGAAAACAAAGACAAGACAAGTTTCACCACTCCATTCGGGACATATTACTACACCAGAATGCCGGAGGGCCTCAAAAATGCCGGAGCAACCTTTGCTAGAATGACAAAGGAAGTTTTGGGCTCACAACTAGATAGAAACATCATAGCCTACGTCGACGACATAGTGGTCATGAGCAAGAACAAGGATGATCATGTCTCTGACTTACAGGAGACCTTCGCCAACCTCAGGACAGCTGGCCTCCGCCTCAACCCAGAAAAATGTATATTTGGAGTCACAAAAGGGAAGATGCTCGGATACATCATAAGCAGCGAAGGCATCAAAGCGAACCCAGACAAAACCAGAGCAATAATGACAATGGCAGAACCCAAAAACAAGAAAGAAGTGCAAAAGCTGACGGGAAGAATAGCAGCGCTCAACAGATTCATCTTAAAATCAGCAGAACGCAGCCTCCCCTTCTTCCAAGCCCTGAGGGGCGGAGACAACTTTGAGTGGGGGTCCAAGCAGTCAGAGGCATTTCATAACTTGAAAGAGTATCTGGCAAACTCACTGGTGGTCTTCGTCCCAAAATCGGACAGCCACCTATTGCTATATGTGGCGGCCTCCGACCATGTAGTCAGCATAGTCTTAGTTCACGAGCTGGAAAAAGAATCAGGCAAAACTCAAAAGCCAGTTTATTTTATCTCAGAAGCACTGTCCGGAGCCAAGCTAAACTACACTGAGGTAGAAAAAGTTGCCTACGTAGTGCTGATAGCATCAAGAAAACTAAAGCATTATTTCCAAGCCCACGAAATCTCAGCTCCAACATCGCTGCCACTGCAAGACTTGCTCAAAAACAAAGAAGCCTCCGGCAGAATAGGCAAATGGGCTATAGAGCTATCACAGTTTGGTATCTCGTATGTCCCCAGAACAGCAATCAAATCACAAGCACTAGCCAATTTTGTAGCAGATTGGACACCTCCGACAGAGCCCAAGGTACAACCAACCACTCAAGGTTGGATAGCATTCACAGATGGAGCCTGGGGCCAAGCCAGAGCAAGAGCCTCCGCCGTCCTAACGGCACCCTCCGGCGTCAGACTAAAATACACAGCAAGGCTAGAGTTCAAATCAACAAACAACATAGCAGAATATGAAGGCCTGATCCTAGCGCTAAGTAAAGCAAAGGCCCTAGGGGCAAAAACATTGACAGTCAAAATAGATTCTCAAGTGGTTACTGGCCAAGTAGAGAAAGAATACACAAAGAGAGCCAGAACTCATCAAATACCTATCCGTTGTCAGAAATTTGGAGCGGAGATTCGAGGGCTTCACCCTAAAGCACATCCCAAGATCAGAAAATGCAGAGGCACATGAACTAGCAAAAGCTGCGGCAAACAACCTGCCACTGCCACCAAACACTTTTTACCAGATCCTGAAGTCTCCGGCAACTGCAGAGACACCTAAGGCACCGAAGCCCATACTACACCTGCAAAATGAAGATTGGAGAAAGGCGATAACATAATTCTTAGAAGGCAAAACCACCGAAGAAGATGAAGCAAAAGCAGCAAGAATACAGGCCAAGGCAAGAAATTACACAATCATAGATAGTGTACTATACAAGAAAGGAGTAGTCCAGCCTCTCCTCAAATGCATATCGCAGAGCGAAGGCATAGAGTTACTTCAAGAAATACACTCAGGAATTTGCGGGTCGCACATTGGCTCTAGAGCATTATCAGCAAAGGCAATAATGCAAGGCTTTTACTGGCCAACACACATACAAGACATAGAGCAGATAGTCAGAACATGCAAAGCATGCCAAACATTCTCTCCTGGACAGACAAAACCGTCGTCGGAGACCCAGCTTATACCGCTGACATGGCTGCTACAAAGATGGGGTATGGACCTGGTCGGCCCATTACCACCATCCCAAGGAGGAAGCTGATTCACAGTAGTGGTAGTAGAATATTTTACAAGATGGATCAAAACAAAGCCACTGGCGAAGATAACCTCAGAAACTGTCAGAAAATTCTTCTGGCAAAACATCATTTGCAGATTTGGTGTACCGAGGATTCTGACAGTAGACAATGGAAAGCAATTTGATTCAGAGAACTTCAAAGAATTTTGCAAAAGCATTGGGACAAAACTAGCCTTCGCCTCAGTATACCACCTAGAGTCCAATGGTGCTGTGGAAAGAGCAAACAGAGTAGTGTTTTCGGCAATATCAAAAACATTGCTGGGCCTCCGCAAAGGAAAATGGGTAGATGAATAACCCAGAGTGATTTGGTCACATAACACAACTATCTCAAGGACAACAGGATTCACACCATTCAAACTGCTCTATGGAGAAGAGGCCATGATGCTAGAAGAAATCAAGCACGAAAGCCTTCGCACAACGAGACAGCTAATGTTGCAAGATGAAGAATATGCAAAAGAAACAATAGAAGCCACAAGACTCCATTGAGTCCATTGTAGCAGCAACAGGAGAGCAGATTGACCCTTACCTATCTTACTTGCTAGGGCTGACAGACTTAATCGGACGGACAGGCATATATGTCCCATCATGGGTCCGTGAGTTCTATGCTTCACTCTATATTGACCCGAAGCACAGATTTATACATTTTTCATTCAGAGGTAGAGACTACAGGCCAATGAGCTTCAGGGTCAGAGAGATATTCAAGCTTCAGGAGCAACCCATCCGACTACATGAGGTTTGCTATGGTCAAACAATGCCTCCCATACGCCCTCATGGCGGTCTTGTGCCAACTACAGATCTGGTCCGCCATTGCTTCACAGAGCCATTCGGCGAGGGGTCAAGCAGGACACCTAGAGACCTCACTCCTACAGCTAGACTGCTTGATGCTATCATGTGAGGACCCTGCTTCCGAGGATGGGATATCATGAGGGCTTGACTCGCATTCAGTTATGGCTACTGAACTCCTTAGAAAGACACCTTATGAGTTGCTCAATAGGAAGAAGCCGGACGTCTCCTTCTTTAGGGTGTTTGGTTGCAAATGCTACATCTACAAGAAGCGGCAACACCTAGGGAAGTTTCAAAGATGTTGTGATATTAGTTTTCTTATTGGTTACTCATCAAAGTCCAAAGCATATAGAGTATTTAATCATGCCACCGGCTTGGTTGAAGAAACATATGATGTGGAATTTGATGAATCTAACGACTCCCAAGGAGCACATGAGAATCTTGATGATGTAGGTGATAAACCATTGAGGGAGGCTATAAAGAACATTCCGGTTGGAGACATCAAGCCTAAAGATAATGAAGATGATGTACAAGTGATTGATCCACCTTCTTCATCAAGTGTGCCACAAGATGATGAAAAAGATGGGAGAGTAGAAAATGAAGATACTCATGTCTCCCATGAACAAATGGTGGTACAAGCATAAGATGTTGATGCTCCACAACCTTCCCCTCAAGTGGTCAATAGAAGAAATACACCCCTACTTCAAGATCATCCACAAGACCTCATCATAGGGAGTCATCATCAGCTGCCATATGCTCACTGGATTACATTTCTGATTCACAGGGCAGTTACAGTGAGGCCTCCAGAGATGTTGGTAGAGTATTCTGGTGCTACTACAGAGTTTCTAGCTTATAACATGACCTAGATGCTCCGTCATAGCAGGCCGAGGGCACCTAGCCAGCCGCGTCGATGCCTAGAGGTGCTAGAGACTGTAGCCCAGCAGGATGAGACTATCAGGGGCATTGCAGCTACAGAGGAGGAGCAGTTAGATGCTCAGCAGGAGGGGATGGTCGAGAGTGACCCCAGTGATAGTTCAGATGACGACTATTAGGATATCCCTTAGATGCCTCCTCGATGACATGACCATGAGGTTGGTAGCTCCAGCTCAGCTCCACCTGCACTGCAGACAGACCCCGCTCTTCTTGCTATACTTGAGCGGATGAGGTAGGATCAGGCTCGCCAGGCCCAGGAGACAACAGCTACATTTGCACAATTTTAGGCTAGACAGGACGAGTTCCAGCGATAGTAGCAGGCTATCCAGCAGCAGCAGCAGCAAGCCATGCAGCAGCTCCTCATGCAGCAGCAGTTACTTGGATTCATGCAGCATGTCGTCTCTGCTATTGGGGCTCCACCACCATAGCTTACACCTCAGCTTGGTCAGCCTGCCACCACTTCACAGACTCTAGTTGTACAGCCCAGTGGGCTTCAGAGTCAGGGATAACCAGCGACATAGTTTCTTTCACCTACAGAGCTGGTGTCCTAGTGGTTTGCCTCACCAGTGCTAGCCCCGCAGTTCACACCTCTACAGACGGGCTTCACTCCACCTCAGAGTTCCTCAGTGCTCACCCTAGTTTCTAGGAGCCTTGGTGCTTCCTTTAGCGAGTTGATAGGGCAGCCTACTCCACCAGATCTATATGTCCCTGGTCCTTCCATAGTTGCTCCTATCACTAGGACTATAGAGATACTCCTGTCATTAGTTGCATCATCAGAGCCGCCTGCTTTAGTGATACCTGTAGAGTAACAGGCCGAACCAGTTTTAGATCCGACCTAGACTGCTTCTGCTTCACTTTCAGTGATAGAGGGTCATACAGCTCAGAGCTTAGGACCATATGATGATGCTGCCTAGTTCCAGATCACTCATCGCACCTCAGCGCCCGACTCGTCCGCTGCAGCCTTGCCGACCGACCCTTAGGTTTTGGTGTTTGAGGCCAAAGGGGGAGAGGGATCGAGTATGATAGACTTAGGGGGAGCGACATTTAGGGGGAGCTTATCTATTATATTTGGCTTTTTATGTGTGATACACTATTATGCATTAATGTTTAATTTCATGCATCGAACTATATTTATGTGATAGTGATATCTACGTGATGTGATATTTATGTGATCATATCACTTGTGGTATGCTCATTTGCTTTGCTTCCGTGTTTTACTCCAATGCAAATGAGCTTTATTTCTTGTACTCGTGCTTATTTCATATCTATTGAGTACATCATGTTGGCTTGGGTCATGTAAGCTTGCCTAACTCTTTTGTTCTTATTGTCAAAAGCTTATATGAACCAAGTATGTTGAAAACCTCATCTCCTTTACATACTCGAGGTTGTATTGTCATCAATCACCAAAAGGGGAGATTAAAAGCATCTAGGCCCCTAGTTGGGTTTCGGTGATTAATGACAATATGAGATTACTGTGACTAACGTGTGTTTTGCAGATGCAATTAAGTTAGGTCATGGTAATGACAATTGATTGGACAATCATGGTTGTCATGCCCCTACGATGGAAATTGTTTCGGTTTTCAAAGGATGGACGACAAGGTTAAGGATAGACTAGTTCTAAGTGTCGTTTGGTGTTGAAGAGACACTTAGAGTAGTTTAGGACTTTGTTTTTCCTTTGGCCGTACTATTAAGGGGGTATGGACGAGTAGCTTGACCTAGGTGAGTCTAGTGGGTTAGGTGTGGTGCACACTTGTCAAAACTAGCACTAGGTAGCTCCAAAGTAGCCCTAAGATCAATTGGAGCAAACTTTATTCACATATGATTGCGAGTTGGAAGTGAATGGAGGGTCAAATATTGATCGGACGTTGGTTCCGGTGTGACCGGACGCTGGCACAGAGTCCGGTCAGTTCATTTGATCAAGGTGATGTTGTCTGGATGCGACCAGACACTGAGTGAAATGTGACCAGACGCTGGGTACCAGAGTCTGGTCAACTCCAGTAAGGTTCTAGAGAGGGAGAATCCTGATCGGATGCGTCCAGTCAGTGCTGACCAGATGCTGGTCAGGTTTTGGCTACTGACCGAACGCTGGGTTTTAGAGTCCGGTCAACATCAGTAAGGTTCCAGAGAGCAGTTTTCGTGACCGGACGCATCCGGTTAGTGCTGATCAGATGCTAGTCAGTGTCCGATCACAACTTAACTGCTCGGTTGCGGGGAGAACTGACCGGAGCGTCCGGTCAGCCCATAGTGGCACATAACGGTTCGTTTTGAATAAGGGATTATAAATACTTCCTCTATTTACTCAAGGGAACACTTTTGCTCATTTCAACAACTAAGAAACACCCTTTAGAGTGCCAAGGAGAGCAAGGTCCTAGTGAGGTGATTGAGATTTGAGAATCCAAGAGAGAGGCCTCATTAGTGAAAGCAAGAGTAGCAAAGTGTGCATCCACCCTTCTTATTAGGCTTGTCGTGGTCAAGTGAGAGTTCGTGCTTGTTACTCTTGGTGATCGCCATCACCTAGATAGCTTGATGGTGATTGGGAGCTTGGTGATCATCCGGCGGAGCTTGTGGATGACCCAACTCAAGTTGTGAGCGGTTGTCGGTGATTCACCACGACGGAGTGTCGAAGAATCAACCTGTAGAGAGCACTTAATCCTTGCGCGGATCAAGGGGGAACTACACCCTTGCGCGGGTGCTCCAACGAGGACTAGTGGGGAGTGGCGACTCTCTGATACCTCGACAAAACATCGCCGCGTTCCTCCTTCTCTCTTTACTTTAAACATTTACTTTGAGCAATTCAATTCTTGTCTTTACATTCATAGAATTGTCATGCTAGAGTAGGATTGGAACTTAGGTTGCAAAACTTTTATGCGGTAGAACATTAGAAACACTTTCTAGGCACAAGGGGTGAAGTGGGCTAAATGTAGGGTTTAATTATTGCAAAGAATTTTAGAATTAGCCTAATTCACCTCCCCTCTTATGCATCTTGATCCTTTCAGATGCAAATGAGTTTTTCTTCTGCACCATATTGGCAGCGGAAGACTCAACTCCCTTTCTACGGTTGTCTTTTGCTCTCGCCCTCTCCTCAACATCAAGGGATCCAATAAGCTCAGCCACACTGAACTCTTGTCTCTTGTGTTTTAGAGAAGTAGCAAAATCCCTCCAAGAAGATAGCAGCTTAGCGATTGTACCGCCGGCCACAAACTTGTCGGACAACAAACATGGAAAATGTTCTAGTTCTTTTGCTAGCGCCTGTATCTCATGAGCCTGTTCAACCACAGTACGGTTTTCAACCGTTTTGTAGTCATACAGCTGCTCCATAAGGTACAGCTCACTACCAGCATCAGAAACTCCAAACTTTGCCTCAAGAGCATCCCATAACTCTTTGCCTGATGCGTAAGATATATAGTTTTTCTCATACTTAGGATGAAGTGCATTAATCACGGCGCCTCAAAACAGGTTATCGGCAGCCAAGAAATTTTGCTCCTCCTCAGGAGTAAACTGTTCAGGCTTCCCCTGTGCGGCGTGATAGCAGTTCATCGCAGTCAACCACAATACCATCTTGGAACGCCATATCATGAAATTCTTGCCATCAAAATTATTTGGCTTTAAAGCAGTAGCAAAACCACTGACAGAAAATTGCCTAACATTAGGTTTTTGGAATGTTAGATATTTAGGCATTTTCATTATCAATTTAATCCAGAAATATAACATCAGTAGATTCGTGACGACATATATGTGTATGTGTATATCACTAACGAAAGCTACAACATGCAGACATGACATACAGATCGATACAGTAAGAACACAAAATGCGGTAATTACAGAGATAAGAATATACCCAGCGGAGGGTCCCATGCCGAGGGCATCGGATGCTCTATTCGCACTAGTCGACATAGTGCGTTGCTCAAAGTCGTGGACCACAGTCGATGCAGGACGATGTTCGTAGTGCAGTCCCACGAACGGATCACCAGGAAGAAGACGCCTTGGTGTTCCGCAAGCAATCACCGGGAAGAAGACGGGGTCCGAGAGCGATCACCACCAGGAAGAAGACGTACGTGGATGAGCAGTCGCGGATCGCTCCCCAAAAACCTAATCGCCGCACACCCTGTGCAAGGTTCTCAGGCAGACGAGGGTTCTGGAGGCGCCTGCTCTCCCGCTACTCCGTGCGCGCAGAGGTACGGGACGGGGAAGCCAGAGGGCTGCTGAGATGTGGTTTCTCTCGGGAGCGGTTGCGGGAGATGGAGATCTGGACTGACGGAGGACTGCGGATATATGGCTGCGACGGGAAGGGAGAGAGGCAGCGGAGAATCCCAGGAGACGGAGAGCGGAAGAGACGGTAACTGACGCAATCAGTTCGCCTCCACCATTAAGGAGAGAAACTCCGGTGATTATGTGGATTAAGTGGCAAAAGACTGGCTACGCCCGCCCGCTCGCCGCCCACAATTAAGGAGAGAAACTCCCGTGATTATGTTGATTAAGTGGCAAAAGACTGGTGGATTAAGTGGCAAAAGATTGACCACGCCCGCTCGCCGCCCACAATCAAGGAGAGAAACTCCCGTGATTATGTGGATTAAGTGGCAAAAGACTAGCCACGCCCGCCTGCCTTGGCCCGGCCCGTGGCACGGCCCGGGCGGCGGCGGCGTGCGCACGTGTGGCACCCCTTTGTCCTTTTCCCAGTTTCTCAATTAAGATGGATAATTTCCAACCATATAAGCTGAGTCAACGTTCAGTCAAAATCCCGAATGGTATTAAACCATACAACGCTTAATGTTACGTACCATAGAGTTTTATTTGATTTATTAAATATTATACGGGCCAAGCCCATAATATATTCAACAGGTTTTACAGGCATATCAGCTGCCACAACATCGTTATGTGAATTAGTTGTAGTTGACGAATTGTCAACAGGTCTATAGGGAAAAAGGATAATGTTAGACTTTTATCTGCGAAACCAAATGGGTGTAAGTTAAAGAAGTAGCACAATGCACAACCGATCTAGGTGATCAGTTAACCATCTTGCTCTATTATGTAAGCTCCATTTTATAGGTGGATAGGTGGACAGCACATGTAGTTTTTTCATTCTACGGCAGACTGAAATGAATCTACCAGTAAGCAAATCATGATCAGATGAGTAAACAGAGGCACATTCGAAACCTATTTCGAAGTCCTTGACGGTATTTTTAGAAAATTGTACCTGCCCCTGCACATACGGAACAACCCTGAGGAGAACATTTCGTCGGAGTGTTCGAAGTTCACGGTATTTTTAGAAAATTGTACCTGCGCCTGCACATACGAAACAACTGTGACGAGAACATTTCGTCGGAATGTTCCAAGTTCTTATTCTCAAGAACTTGTTTCAGGAATATGTATTTGTTTTTTTCTCGATCGTGCCACGAGACACGTATTTCAATAAGACGAAGTAGAAGTTCATACAAACGGTAATTGGGAATTACCTCAAGGCCAACATAAAGGACATAGCTAACTCAGTGAAACAAGGAGCGACCTCAGATATTGGTAGCCGGCCAAGTCCCATTGCTTAGCTTCTTCTGCGCTGACACATAGACACGAGATCCTCGCGAGCGGCTGGTGGAGCCGGGCATGGGAACGCAGCTCCTGGGTCGCCGGGCCTGGGGACAACGGCCCTGGATGCTACGGCCGTGGAGAAGGGGCGGAGAGGAGCAGCGCGTGCCGCCGGGCAGGGCCCGCGCCGCTGCCAGGGACGGAGCAGGTGCATCTTCTACGCTCGCCGCCGGCCATGGATCGGAGGGCCCTAGCTCGTGGCTCCTCTTCCACACCCGCGGCGAGTCCAAGTCAGCCGCCGGCCGCCGATCCGAGGATCAGCGCTGGAACCGCTGTCGGCTCCTGAGCAGGAGCGTGCAAGTGTACCTAGTGGCGGAGCCAGGAATTTGTGGCTGGCTATACCACGTATAAAAAATTTCGAACCAAGTAAGCAAATGTAAATATGCTAACACCCTTCTTCTTCTTCATTTACATTACACGATTTAAGAATACAATAAAAAAATAGATTTTTTTTTCAATAGTTCACTGAGCGGATCTAGCGTGTCCTGCTCTGCTCAACTTGCTTCAAGGCTTGAAACCGCCGATGGGGAGGCCCGCACTGGTAGAGAACAGAGCTTTACTTCCGGTGGGGAACCCCCTCGAGTCCCGGTTCCGCATCCAGGAGCAAGCATCCGGGACTAAAGGGGGTCCTTTAGTCCTGGGTCAGGAACCGGGACTAAAGGGGGACCTTTAGTCCTGGTGGGTAACACCAACCGGGACTAAAGGTGCCTCCTGACATGTCACGAGGCCGGCACCCTTTAGTTCCGGTTGGTAATACCAACCGGGACTAAAGGTTATTTTTTTTCTTTTTTCTTTTCTTTTCATTTTTTTGTTTTCTTTTCAAAATAGGTTTTCGAAGTCGTATTGTACGCTGCTAATTATACATTTATACGCGCGTATAGTATGTTTCGGTTCAAGCACAATGAACGTATTAAATCACACAATTCAAGCATATATATATATATATATATATATATATATATATATATATATATATAAAGACATAGTAACACAATCAATAATAATAATTAAATAAATATATAGTGTATTTTTAACGTACTTTGAGTCTCTCTATAGGAGTTCTTTGGGAGACCACCTTGATAAACTTGCAAACATAGTAACCACAGTAGTTGTTCCCCTGTTCCTGCCTCAGACACCACTTTACGAGAAAAAGATTTGTCATCTAATTTGGTGATCCGGTGAAAGCTATATGTTTAATTAATAAAGATGATGCGATTTAGGGGACTTACTTTCAAAGGGATTACATTCAGTGGCGCTTTGCATTTTCCCATGTGTTGCTTCTCAATAAAGGTTTTCTAAACACTGCCTAATAAAAAATTTGCCACGTCATCAGATATAGTTAATCATCATGTTTGTGTGTATATATAGTTGCTAGAGATACCAAAATTATCTCTGGATAATATCTATCATATCTTGGTAGTCTTGTTGTGGTTTCTCATCGAGTCATAGATTATCAAGTGACTTTTCACCAGATCGATGTCCATCAATATCCAATGATTGCTGCATGTGTTTATAGGATATAACGCATAACACTCATTAATTAACTAGAATCAACATATGAGCCATTAAGGATGATCGACATTATTAACACTCACTTGAAGTTATAGGGAAAGAGTATATCCTTCTTGTGGCGTTGGTTCACTAAGAAGTTCATGAGGTTACTCTCTGACTCAGACTTCTAATTAGGCTTTGGAGTAACTGGGTCTTTGAATACTATATATATGGGGATCAACAAAACCAATTTCATTGCAGCCTTCCTTTCTGAGCTCTGTCATTGTAAATCTGCATATATATAGTACTTGTTAGGATAATTTATATGCATATACACACATATGATGAGTTTAATAATAGATTGAAAAAATTATTACTTACAGGCAATAGCAGCTAATGATAACTTTGTCCAGAGAGGTCAGGTGGCATAGTTGATGAAATTCTGCAAAGTCAACATACATAACATCATCGCCACGGAACCAATGTTCGTCTCTAATTCTGACACCAACGCAGAAGTCTCCACCGGTAGATGCCTGCATGTACCACTTGTTTAGCAGGTACATTTGCGTCCCCAAATCACATAAGGCTTGAGGGTTGTATAGACTCTGGCCTAGTACAAATTTTTTCTTCCAAATATCAACCTCCGCCACACTCTCAATGTTTCCATCACCAAACATCTGGTAAAGGTCGAGACCAGTCTCTTCAATAAATTCACCAAGGTGATCCAAATCGACATCCGGAGGTATGTTTGCCTGATGCATTAATCCTAAATTCGAACCATATTCATTACCAACAACTAGCGAGGGGACTGATTGGTGCGATTGTTGTCCGAGTTGTGCAACTCCTTTCCCTGCCCGCTTCTTTTTCTATGCCGCCTCAATTGACTTGGTGAGAGTGCGGTCATAGTCTGTTAACGTTGATTTGGACAGCTTACGAGATTCCTGCTGTAGTTGTTGGTAAGAAGCCACCTTTTTTCTTAGAATATCTGGAGCTACGAAGAAGTACGGTTTCTCCGGGTTTCTCCTTGCTTCTTGATCCTTTTTAATTTTGTCATAGAATCTAGACATATCTTTTTTATATGCATCAGTTACTTCTTCCTTCTCTTCAGATATTATTTTGGGAATAGCCCTTGGTTTCACGGTGGCTTTCTTTGCCGGCGGGGACTGGTTCTTCGTTTGCGGGGCTAGCCTCTTGCTAGTACTTGGCTTCTTGGTAGGCGAGGGTAGGGGAGGCATTGGAGACCTCCTTGGAGGTGGTGGCAGCGGCGTTGGAGACCTCCTTGGAGGTGGCGGCTACGGCGTTGGAGACCACCTTGGAGATGGTGTGGATGCAGCCTCGCCTTCCAACACATTGTCATCGTACAGAGCACTATGATTGTCTGGCGATTGAACAATTGGATTTAGGTTGGGGGAGGATCTGCTACAAAAAAGGAATGACATATTATTATGAGCAGATTGTTAATTATTTAAGCCAATATAAATTAATGATGTAGTGTTTTCATCCGCACCTATGGTGAGGTAGTTCAGGAGGAGGTGGAGGTGACATCCCGGGAATGATGATGTAGCGCTTGCGCCATAGAATGAATGTCTTCTCTGCTTCTCCTAGAGTCTTCTCGCCATCACCTCCAGGAATGTCAAGAGGCAAATCACTAAAATCTTTTTCAGCTTTATCTACCGAGATGGTAGCATATCCTTCTTGGATTATATTCCCATGAATCCTTGGTGTCTTGGTTCGGTCGATAGGATTAACAAGACCGATAGCCACCTTGATTGTGGAATTCCCCTTCGGAATGTGTAGCTCACACGATGTACAAGGTTCAGTGACGTCATCCACAGGGAAGCGCAGTCCTGTGTCCCCTTGATTTGGTATCTCTGTGGAAGCGCAGCTGCTTTTCAACTGAATAGATTGGCTAATGTTGATTCCTGGCTCTGATGCCTGCTTGCTTGCACTCACTACTATTTGCACTTGCCTTCTGATTTCCTCCTACATTCTCGCTTCAAGGTTTTTTTCCCGCTCCTATACTTCACGCACCGCTTCCTCCAACCTCTGGAGCCACTGTGCCTCTTCTTCCTTCTTTCTCTGGCGGCTTCTGTAGGAAGGTCTGTCCTGAGGGAATCCATGCTCCCACGAGACACTTCCTTTGCCTCTAGTTCGGCCACCATGTTCAATAGTCCCAATGGCGTATGTCAGTTCATCCTTCTCTCTGTTGGGCCTGAACGCACCACTAGCAGTAGCTCCCTGAGCATAAAACAATCTTTGTGCTGCTTCTTGCAGTCTTGCGCCATAAACGCACTTCCCTGTCTCCTGGTCCAGTGTTCCCCCATGAGCGAAAAAACAATTCTTTGCGCGCTCTCCCCACTCGAGTGATTCTGGTGTGATACCCTTGGCAAGAAGGTCTGCTTCCATTTTGTTCCACTTCTTAATGGCAGTCGGGTAGCCACCTGATCCCAAGTTATGGTGGTATGTCTTCTGTTGGGCATTACGTTGGTTCTTTATCACCCGACTCACACCCTCTTTCGACGTCTTGTACTATACAAACTCATCCCAATAGGGCCTCTGCTTTGAGATCGGGCCTGGGACAGTAAAATCTGGTGCTATGTTCTTCTTGACATACATCATGTATAGGTGTTTCTTCCAAGTCTGAAACTGGGTGGCCATCTTCTTCATTGCCCAATCCCTAACTCGCTCCTTCAATTCATCACCATCTATTATATCATCATAACCATCTGTTTGGAGCATGAAATGTTCTAAGACATCATTCCAAATTAACGTCTTGTCACGATCGGAGACAAAACTGATATGAGGAGCATTGGTCTTCTTCTTCCATTTGCGGTAACTGATCAGGAGCCTGTCCCGTACAAGGTAACCACAATGGTGCACGAATTTTGTTTTATTTGGCCCCCCGGTTCGCCTGTATCCACATTGAACTCCGAGATGATGAAGCAGCCCTCCAATGGCTTTTTGGGACCTCGAACATTTTTACTCTTCGTTTTAGTTGTTGATGTCGATCTAGAGGGCTACAAAACATAAACATTATTTTTAATGTCATGAGCACACATAAGACATATGATAATATATATAGCTAATAATAAAAAATATATACTTGGCCAATATGTTGTTGCTCATTTTGTTCAAGAGCTAAGTACTGACTCCCGTCATCTGCATCCTCTTGCATGTTATTTTTAGCACCATCATCGCCGACAACTTGAGTGCTAGTGTTGATCAAATTCATCATCAACTCCTCCTCATCCATGTTTCTCGGGTCGGCCATCTAGCTTCAAAAAACAAAACCAATATATAGTACGTCAAATCTTTGCTTACATGCATAAAATCTACGAACAATATGCATTATTAAATCTTGCCCCTCAGTCACGGACGCAATTCGCCACACTAGGGCGAACTGCATCGGTACTAGGGTGAATTAGGGCTATACATAAACGGCCAAGGGTGAATTGCGTCGGTGACTAGGGCGAACCACGTCGGTGACATCAACAACGCGGTTTGCCCTAGTCACCGACGCAATTCGCCCTAGTGTGATTGTTTAGCGTTAATGATAACGATAATACAAATGTTGATCGACTAGGCCATGAGAGAGGGCGGTGTGACGAGAGTGGCGGTGCTCCACTCCGCCGTATATATGTTTGTACACATGGGTGAACGAGGGCGGCGGTGCTCCGCCGTATAAACCCTAAACCCTAGGGCGAACGAGGGCGGCGGTGCTCCGCCATATACATAGAAACGCATGGCGCTTATACATAGAAACGCATGGCGCGTATACACTGGAATTTTTTTCTGTTCCTTTGGCGCTTTCTTTCTTATAATAGTTAGCGCGACAGAGAATAACGCCCGTCTGAACGCCGTGTGCGACGTGCCATGAAAATTAATTAAGTATATCCAGTGAAGTGATCAGTACGTTTGGGTTTGTGATCGATACACACATTTGTTGACGTACGTACGTATGCAAATTTGAGGACCACCCGTTGATTGATGAAAGTTTTGTTTATTACCACAATTATTAATTTGGTACATAATAATTAATGAACTAAAGGAGGTACATACTGTACTCGCAAAGGCTCCTCATTCAACTGCGCTGGCGCTGCCACCGGTATTAGTATTGCAAGCTAAGAACGTTGGTCATTGATTGATAAGGTTCCATATAATAGAACATGACTATTTGGATTTAAAATTCTGATTTGACTCAACATACATGCTTATAGTTTGGCCTAATTATTCTTTCGTTCGTTGGAGCTGGTATCCTTTGAAATAAAATCCCTTTTTCTATATGTATATTTATTTCAGTAGCTACTGTATCAATAGAGGAGCATGCACGTAGGAAAAGAAAACCTGAACAACAGTACGGTTACCATGAGTGAACTTGCCTAAAACATGTGTTTCATGCATGGAGATGGAATGGAGCAAGCAGCGTGCTCCTCATCATCGATCTATTGTGGTCACGGTGTAGCCTGGAGATGGAATGGAGCAAGCAGCGTACCTCGGGAATGGAGGAGAGGAAGCCGCGCACGTTGGCGGCCTCGTCGTCGGCCATGTCAACGCGCTGGATCACTTTGAGGCTGGATCCAAAGATCAGTATGTCATCAACATATAAGCACAAAATGACTCCTTCACCCCCACCATACCGATAGTACACACATTTATTAGCTTTATTCACAACAAAGCCAGCAGATGTTAAAGTTCTATCGAACTTTTCATGCCACTGCTTAGGAGCTTGTTTTTGGCCATATAATGACTTTAATAATTTACACACCTTGCCTTCTTGACCATTTGCTACAAACCCATCCGGCTGATCCATATAGATCTCCTCCTCTAACTCTCCATTTAGGAAAGCTGTCTTAACGTCCATTTGATGAACGATGAGACCATAAGAGGCTGCCAGGGAAAGCAAAACTCGAATTGTGGTCAATCGGGCAATCGGTGAATAAGTATCAAAGAAATCCTCACCTTCCTTTTGAGTATAACCCTTGGCCATAAGCCTTGCCTTGTACCTCTCAATAGTACCATCAGGCCTAAGCTTTTTCTTGAACATCCATTTGCACCCTATAGGCTTGCACCCATAGGGACGATCAACTATTTCCCAAGTTCCATTAGACATAACAGAATTCATCTCACTCCATACTGCTTCCTTCCATAAGTCAGCATCAGGAGAGGATTATGCCTCTTCAATGGTCGTTGGTGTCTCATCCACAAGGTACACAATATAGTCATCACCAAAAGACTTTGCAGCCCTCTGTCTCTTACTTTTTCTAGTGACTATAGTGTCATCCTCCTCAGGATTTTTCACATAGGGTTTCTCAATTTGTTCTATCGGAGTAAAATTTTCATGCTCATGGGGAATTATAAATTCATGACCACTCGTGCTAGGTGCATTTTTCATGGGAAACTCATTCTAAAAAAATATAGCGTCTCTAGATTCCATGATTGTATCAACAGCCATATCAGAAACACTAGAATTTATAATTAAAAATCTATAACCCACGCTATGAATAGGATAACCAAGAAAGACACAATCAACAGTCTTTGGTCCAAGCTTTCTCTTTTTATTTATTGGCGCATTCACCTTTGCCAAACAACCCCAAGTTTGCAGGTAAGAGAGATTTAATCTCTTCTTCTCCCATTCCTCGAATGGTGTAATTTCTTTGTTCTTTGTGGGCACTCTGTTCAGAACATGACACGCTGTCAATATAGCCTCACCCCACCATTCCTTAGATAGTCCCGTAGTCTCTAACATGGCAGTAACCAAATCAGTTAGAGTGTGGTTCTTTCTCTCTGCAATCCCATTGGACTGTGGTGAGTATGGTGGCGTCCTCTCATGAATAATTCCATGCACCGTGCAAAACTCAGAAAATTCATTTGAGAAATATTCTTCCCCGCAATTGGACCGCAAACGCTTGATTTTCTTCTCAAGTTGATTTTCTACCTCAGCTTTATAGACTTTAAAATAATGCAACGCTTCATCTTTAGTTTTCAATAAATACACGTAGCAAAATCTAGTACAATCATCTATAAATGTCATGAAGTATCGTCTACCGCCTTTAGTCAATTCGCCATTCATTTCGCATAAATCAGAATGAACGAGTTCTAATGGTGTCAAGTTCCTCGCCTCAGCAGCCTTGTGAGGCTTGCGCGGTTGCTTCGATTGCATACACACCTAGCACTTAGAATCTTTGACTAAGTTAAATTTTGAGATTAAATTCAGATTTGCAAGCCGCGTGAGACAGCCAAAATTAATGTGACAAAGTCGTGAATGCCATATATTCGACTCATCCAAAACATTAACATTGTTCACTACTTTATTACACACATCATCAAGCAAAGATAAGCGGAACAAGCCTCCACAATCATAACCTTTTCCAACAAATGTTCCATGTCTCGACACAACACACTTATTGGACTCAAGCACAATTTTAAAGCCATCGTGACACATCTGAGATCCGCTAACAAGATTCTTCTTGATGGAGGGGATATGCTGCACGTTCTTTAATTGCACCGTCTTTCCCGAAGTAAACTTCAGAACGACCGTACCAGCACCAAGAACACGCGCATGCGAACCGTTTCCCATCAGCAAGGCTCCAGTCCTGCCGGCCTAATAGGAAGTAAACAAAGAAACATCAGCACACACATGAATATTAGCACCGCTGTTCATCCACCACTCAGGTGAAAGACAAACTGAAAGAACAAAAGGTAAAGAATTACCATACCCAGATGTTCCTCCTCCAGTCTCGCTAATCACCACATTTGCTTATTTCTTTTCTTGCTTATATTTGCGGTCTGGGCACGCACTTGCCCAATGCTCATCACTCCCGCAAACAAAGCAAACTCCACCTTTCTTGTTATTTTTCTTCTTAAATTGAGCAGTCTGCTTAGGCTTTGTATTGTTGTTCTCTTGCATGTTCTTCTTCTTTTTATTACGGGATGGTGAAAGCGTCTAGGGCCCTAGTTGGGTTTCAGTGATTAATGACAATACGAGATTACTGTGACTAACGTGTGTTTTGTAGATGTAATTAAGTTAGGTCATGGTAATGATAATTGATTGGGCAATCATGGTTGTCATGCCCCTACGATAGAAATTGTTTTGATTTTCAAAGGATGGATGACAAGGTTAAGGATGGACTAGTTCTAAGTGCTGTTTGGTGTTGAAGAGACACTTAGAGTAGTTTAGGACTTTGTTTTTTCCTTTGGCCGTACTATTAAGGGGGTATGGATTGGTAGCTTGACCTAGGTGAGTCTAGTGTGTTAGGTGTGGTGCACACTTGTTAAAACTAGCACTAGGTAGCTCCAAAGTAGGCCTAAGATCAATTGGAGCAAACTTCATTCACATATGATTGCGAGTTGGAAGTGAATGGAGGGTCAAATGTTGATCGGACGCTGATTCCGGTGTGACCGGACGCTAGCGCAGAGTCCGGTCAGTTCATTTGATCAAGGTGATGTCGTCTAGATGCGACCGGTCACTGAGTGAAATGTGACCGGATGCTGGGTACCAGAGTCCGGTCAACTCCAGTAAGGTTCTAGAGAGGGAGAATCCTGAACGGACATGTTCAGTCAGTGCTGACCGGACGCTGGTCAGGTTCTAGCTACTGACCGAATGCTGAGCAGCAAAGTGACCGGACGCTAGGTTCCAAAGTCTAGTCAACATCAGTAAGGTTCCAGAGAGCAGTTTTCATGACCGAACGTGTCCGGTCAGTGCTGACCGGACGCTGGTCAGTGTCTGGTCACAACTTAACTGCTTGGTTGTGGGGAGAACTGACCAGAGCATCCGGTCAACTTGATCAGAGCGTCCAGTCACCCCGCAGTGGCACATAACGGTTCGTTTTGAATGAGGGGTTATAAATACTTCCTCTATTCACTCAACGGATCACTTTTGCTCATTTCAGCAGCTGAGAAACACCCTTGAGAATGCCAAGGAGAGCAAGGTCCTAGTGAGATGATTGAGATTTGAGAATCCAAGAGAGAGGCCTCATTAGTGAAAGCAAGAGTAGCAAAGTGTGCATCCACCCTTCTCATTAGGCTTGTCGTGGTCAAGTGAGAGTTCGTGCTAGTTACTCTTGGTGATCACCATCACCTAGATGGCTTGGTGGTGATTGGAAGCTTGGTGATCATCCGGCGGAGCTTGTGGATGACCCAACTCATGTTGTGAGTGGTTGTGAGTGATTCACCACGACGGAGTGTCAAAGAATTAACCCATAGAGAGCACTTGATCCTTGCGTGGATCAAGGGGGAACTACACCCTTGCGTGGGTGCTCCAACGAGGACTAGTGGGGAGTGGCGACTCTCTGATATCTCGGTAAAACATTGCCGTGTTCCTCCTTCTCTCTTTACTTTAAGCATTTACTTTGAGCAATTCAATTCTTGTCTTTACATTCATAGAATTGCCATGCTAGAGTAGGATTGGAACTTAGGTTGCAAAACTTTTGTGCGGTAGAACATTAGAAACACTTTCTAGGCATAAGGGGTGAAGTGGGCTAGGTGTAGGGTTTAATTTTTGCAAAGAATTTTAGAATTAGCCTAATTCACCCCCCCCTCTTGGGCATCTTGATCCTTTCAATTGGTATCAAAGCCTCGTGCTCATATATTTAGGCTTAACCGCCTAGAGAAAGATGCCTCATGGGGATGGACCTCCTTCTATCTTTGAGGGGGATGATTTTCCTTATTGGAAAATCCGCATGGAGGCGTATTTAGAAGCTCTAGATGTTGGAATACTCAGAGCCGCCTCACAAGGATTCCCAAAACCTTGGGATCCCACGCACCTTCAAGGCGATGAAGTGAACTATGAGAAATGGAATGCAAAGGCTAGAAACACCATCTTTAGAGGCCTTTGCAAAGATGTGTTTAACCGGGTGAGGAACCACAAGGACGCCCATGCACTATGGTCAGACATTTATGCGCTCCATGAGGGAACTAAGAGCGAGCATGAGGAACGCTATCATCTCATAATGAAAAAGCTTAATTCTTTTGAGATGCTTCCTAAAGAGAGTGCTAATGAAATGTACTCACGCTTGAATGTTCTTGTAGAAGAAGTCAATGGGCTTGGACTCACTCAAATGCAACCATCTGATGTTGTAAGAAAAATCTTGAGTGTCCTCCCCATTGATAAATATGGGCATATTGTGACCGTGCTTCATCAAGGTGATCTTTCCACCGCTACACCGACTTAAATCTTGGGAAAGATCAATGCTCATGAGATGTACATGCACATCACACCACAAGATGGCTCATCCTCTACCAAGAAGAAAGACAAAGACTTAGTATTCAAGGCTAGCCAAGAGAAGGGCAAAGCAAGAATTGAGTATGAGAGCTCAAGTGATGATGAAGTTGATGATGCAAGTCTTGCTCTCATGGTGAGAAGAACCACCAAGATGCTAAAGAAGCTCAACAAGAATAGCATCAAGTTTGATGGGAAGAAAAAGAAGTTCTTCACTAGCACTAGAAGGAAGCCAATCTCCGAGATGGATTGCTACAATTGTGGAGAACTTGGTCATCTAGCTCATCAATGCACCAAGCCCAAGAAAGACAAGTACAAGAAAAAGTACAAGGGCAAGAAAGATGACTCAAGTGATGAAGATAATGATGAGAAGAAGAAAAACAAGCCATACAAGAAGAAAGATGGCAAGAAGGACTTCCACAAGAAGAAGAAAAATAGGAAGGCATACATCATCAGTGATTGGTTCACGGATATTGATTCATCAAATTGCTCATTCGATGATGATAGTGAGAATGAGAAGGTGGCCACAATTGTGATTGACTCTTCATCATCTTCACTGACACCACCGCTACCATCCTCTACACACCTATGCCTTATGGCCAAGGGTGAATGAAAGGTATCAAATGATGATGATAGTAGTGGTGATGATCATGCTAGCAATGATGATAGTGATAGTGATGATGATGAATTTGAATCACCTTCATATGATGATCTTGTTAAATTGCTAAATCAATATACTAGGATCATTAGAAAGTCAAGAGCTAAGAATGAAAAGCTTGAAATTAAGAATGACTCTCTTTTAGCTAAATGTGACATAGCGGAAAAGGCTAGTGTTGAGCTTAGAGAAGCAAATGATGCTATGTCATCCAAACTCAAGGAGCTCAAATCTTCTAAGAAAGAGCTTAAAGAAAAACATGATAAACTTGAGAGGATACATAATGAGCTCATCACTAGCCACAATATGCTAAAAGAAGAATATATAACTCTCAAGATCAATCATGATAATCTTGTTATCGTTCAAGAATTTTTATCCAATGAGCCACATGATGCTACTAACGATGTTGTTAAGATTGATATAGCTACATCATGTGATGATTTAATTGGTGAGAGCATTGAGCAAGGATCTAGTGGCAAAGGCAAGCAAGTGGTTGAAACCGACAACTATGATGACTATGTCAAGCTCAAGCATGATAATGAAAAGCTCAAGAAAGATCTTGAAGAGCTCAAAACCACCAACACCATAGTGTTAGAAACTCTTGATCATGATGGTGATTTGACTCTTGAGAATGAGAAGCTCAAAGAAGAGAACAAGAGACTCAAGGAAGAGAAAAATGATGATGCACTCAAAGAAGAGAACAAGAAGCTCAAGTTGGAAAAAGAACATCTCAAGATTGGATTGAACAAGTTCACAAGAGGCAAACATCTTCAAAGTGAGCTACTAATGAACACCGTCATGAAGATGGATAGAAGTGGCATTGGGTACTTGGTAAACCAAGAGAAGAAGGCTCAAGCTCAACAACAACAACACAAGTCAAAGCCAAAGCCAAAGAGGTGTTTTGAGTGTGGACAAGTAGGCACTTTGCCCATGAGTGTCAAACTCCACCACCACAACCCTTGCCCAAGCATGCTAGACCCTTTGCTTTCAATGCTCATTACATGCTTAGAAAGGACTCTAGTGGAAAGATGAAAGTTATGTTCTTAGGACCTCCTAACAAGAATAGGCCTAAGAAAATTTGGGTAGCAAAGTCACTAGTAGAGAAAGTCAAGGGCCCTCAACAAGTATGGGCCCCTAAACAAGCTTGATCTCTTGTGTGTAGGTGAACTACAAGACCAGTGGAAGTCATTGGGTAATTAATAGTGGTTGCACACAACATATGACCGGTGATCCTTGTATGTTCACCTCCCTAGATGAAGAAGTAGATAGACAAGAAAGAATCACATTTGGAGATAATTCAAAGGGCAAGGTTAAAGGATTGGGCAAAGTGGCAATATCAAATGACCATTCAATCTCAAATGTGTTATATGTTGCTTCTTTGATTTTTAACTTACTATCCATTGGACAATTATGTGATCTTGGCTTTGAATGCCTATTTACCGGGAAGGAAGTGGTTGTATCCAAGAAAGATGATGATCAAGTGATATTTAAGGGATTTAGATACAACAACCTATATCTAGTGGATTTCACCTCCGAAGATGCTAACTTGAAGACATGCCTATTCACCAAAACATCACTTGGGTGACTATGGCATAGAAGACTTGCTCATGTTGGGATGAGCTCACTCAAGAAGCTAATGAAGAATGAATTGGTGAGAGGGTTGAAGGATGTGAAATTTGAGAAGGACAAGCTTTGTAGTGCATGTCAAGCCGGCAAGCAAGTTGCAAATACTCATCCTACAAAAGCTTTTATGTCAACAACAAGAGTGCTAGAGCTCCTTCACATGGACTTATTTGGACCAACAACATACATGAGTTTGGGAGGAAATCTTTTTGTCTTGTGATTGTTGATGACTACATAAGATATACATGGGTATTCTTCCTTCATGACAAATCCAAAGTTGCATCATGCTTCAAGGAGTTTGCCAAGAGAGCACAAAATGAGTTTGAGGTGAAGCTTAAGAAGATTAGAAGTGATAATGGGAAAGAATTTAACAACACCAACATTGAAGCCTATTGTGATGAAGTTGGGATCAAGCAAGAGGTCTCCGCAACATATACTCCTCAACAAAATGGTGTAGTTGAGAGAAAGAACCAGACATTAATCACACTAGCAAGAACAATGCTTGATGAGTACAACACACCCAAAGCTCTGTGGGTGGAAGCTATCAACACCGCATGCTATGTATCCAACCGCCTATTCCTTCAAAAGTTTCTTGCCAAGACACCTTATGAGTTGCTCAATGGGAAGAAGCCGGACGTCTCCTTCTTTAGGGTGTTTGGTTGCAAATGCTACATCTATAAGAAGCGGCAACACCTAGGAAAGTTTCAAAGACGCTGTGATATTGGTTTTCTTGTTGGTTACTCATCAAAGTCCAAATCATATAGAGTATTTAATTATGCCACCGGCTTGGTTGAAGAAACATATGATGTGGAATTTGATGAATCTAATGGCTCCCAAGGAGCACATGAGAATCTTGATGATGTAGGTGATGAACCATTGAGGGAGGCTATGAAGAATATTCCGGTTGAAGACATCAAGCCACAAGATGATGAAGATGATGTACAAGTGATTAATCCACCTTCTTCATCAAATGTGCCACAAGATGGTGATAAAGATGGGAGAGTAGAAATTGAAGATACTCATGACTCCCATGAGTAAATGGTGACACAAGCACAAGATGTTGATGCTCCACAACCTCCCCCTCAAGTGGTTGATAGAAGAAATTCACCTCTACTTCAAGATCATCCATAAGATCTCATCATAGGGAGTCCATCAAATGGTGTAATGACTCAATCTCAAAAACTTGCTTCATTTATTGAACATCACTCTTTTGTCTTTTGCTTTGAGCCTACTAAGGTAGAAGAATCTCTTCAAGATCCGGATTGGATAAACACCATGTATGAAGAGTTGAATAACTTCACCTGAAATGAAGTTTGGACTCTTGAAGAGCGACCACAAGGTGCAAGAGTCATTGGAACAAAGTGGGTGTTTTGCAAGAAGCAAGATGATCAAGGCATTGTTGTGAGGAACAAAGCAAGACTAGTTGCAAAGGGGTTCTCTCAAGTTGAAGGGTTAGATTTTGGAGAGACCTTTGCACCGGTTGCAAGACTAGAAGCCATTCATATCCTCCTTGCATATGCATCACATCATGAAATGAAACTATATCAAATGGATGTGAAAAGTGCATTTTTAAATGGCTTTATAAATGAACTAGTCTGTGTTGATCAACCTCCTGGGTTTGAAGACCCTAGATATCCTAATCATATTTATAGGTTGTCCAAGGCATTATATGGGCTTAAGCAAGCCCCAAGAGCTTGGTATGAGCGCCTTCGGGACTTCCTCATTGAGAAGGGCTTCACCATTGGGAAGGGAGACACCATACTATTCACCAAGAAGCTTGATGGATATATCTTCATTTGTCAAATATATGTTGATGATATAATCTTTGGATCATCAAATGAAGATTCTTGCAAAGAGTTTGGTGAATTGATATTGAAGGAGTTCGAGATGTCAATGATTGGAGAGGTTATATTCTTTCTTGGTTTTCAAGTCAAGCAAATGAGAGAAGGGATTTTCATCTCACAAGAGAACTATACAAATGATCTTCTCAAGAGATTCAAAATGGATGAATATAAGCCAATCAAGACACCAATGCCAACTAATGGACATCTCAACCTAGATGAGGGAGGTAACATGGTTGATCAAACTCTCTACTGCTCTATGATTGGTAGCTTGTTATATTTAACCGCATCTAGGCCCGACATCATGTTTAGTGTCTGTATGTGTGCTAGATTTCAAGCTAATCCTAAGGAAACTCATTTGATTGCCGTTAAAAGAATCCTTAGGTATCTGTATGTGTGCTAGATTTCAAGCTAATCCTAAGGAAACTCATTTGATTGCTGTTAAAAGAATCCTTAGGTATCTTAAGCACACACTAAGCATTGGCCTTTGGTATCCCAAAGGAGCTAGATTTGAATTAGTTGGTTATTTCCATTTCGGATTATGCCGGTTGCAAAGTTGATAGAAAAAGCATATCCGAAGAGTGCCATTTGCTTTATAGATCACTTGTGTCTTGGTCCTCCAAGAAGCAAAATAGTGTGGCTTTGTCCACCGCCGAAGCGGAATACATTGCTGTGGGTGCTTGTTGTGCACAAATACTTTACATGAAGCAAACTTTGCTAGACTATGGTATAGTTCTAGAAAAGGTACCTCTTTTGTGTGACAATGAGAGTGTGGTAAAGCTTGCTAATAATCCGGTTCAACACTCTCGCACCAAGCACATAGATATATGCCATCACTTTCTTAGAGATCATGTTGCTAAGAATGATATTTCATTAGAAGGTGTAAGGACCGAGGATCAATTGGCGGATATCTTCACTAAACCGCTAGATGAGACTACATTTTGTCAGTTGAGGAATGAGCTCAATGTGCTTGATTTTAGCAACTTCACTAGAAAGTGAGCTTGTGTTGTCCCTTGCATTGCATTGTAATATACAACATGTTTAACTTTTGGTAATGCATTTAGGGCTTGTCTAACATGGTTAAGATAACCGCTGGAAAGCGTGTGAAGAAGCTTAACCTTGGATCAAACTTGACAAGCAACTAGAATTACTTTCAAGTATTGCATTGCATATGCATGAATGTTGTTTTGTCATTTCTATTCAATCACCCTTTTATTGCCTTTTTTAAAAGAATTATAGCCTAAGGCAAAATACTTTGAAAAATTTGAGGGTTTGAGAGAGGTCACTCACATTAGTCCCAATTGGTGTTTATTTGGGTCTTATTGAAGTTGGGACTTTATTGGGAACAAGCAGCGCGAAGGACTTTGAAGAATTGTTGAAAAAGAGTGACAGAACGCTGCACTGGACTCTAGAGTCTAGTGTCTGGTCAGTTCACAAGTGGTGAACCATTGCTGCCAAGGAGTGACCGGACGCTGGAACAGTTCTTTCCCTACGTTTGGTCAGAAGGTGATCCTGTGTCTGGTCAAGCGAAGAAGATCTAAGGATCGACCGAACTCTGGCTGCGTCCGATCAGCTGGGATCGGACGCGTCCGGTCGCGACTTGAGGGGATTTGGACCTCTCAGGATTCGACTAGACTCTGGGTGGCAGCGTCCGGTCATTGCCACCGGAGCGTCTGGTCAGTAGAGAACGTGCGGGTTTCCAACTCTTTTCTCCGTTTCCTTTTCTATCCCGTGTGGGCCACCTCTTATAACCGCAGCGACATGCCGTGGCCTAATCCGCATCCACCCACACTGACATCATCGCCGCAGTGCCCTAGCCATGCCTCCATAGCTCCCGCGCCGCCCTGCTCCATGACCGTGCCGCCGCGACCTCGCCCCGTGCTCGTGCCCAACGTCCGCGCCCGTGCCTTCACGCCGCTGCGCCACATTGCCGTGCCTCCCCGCGTCGTGCTGTCACAACAATGGCCATGACCTCTCCCGCGTCGGCATGCCCTGCTCCAGTGCTGCCACCGCACCAGCAACCGCACGCCTATGCCCTAGCATTGCCGTACCATGCCACTGCCCCAACAGTGCCGCCGATCCACTGCGCATTGCCAACCCTAACCCTAAATTGTTGATTCTAGTGGTGCCCATGATTCGTTCCTCTTCTTTTTGGTCATTGATTCATCAGGTAGCAAGCCCTCATTTCCAATTTCGTATCTATTGCTTGCTTCTTAGGGTTTCGTATCTATAGATGTATATTGAAATTATTCATATATCCAATCTATTCCATCGTGCAGTGAGTCGGTGTGTTTGAGATCACTTTGGCAGTTGTCAGTCAACTTAGGGCCAAGCTCACGAGTACAGATCGAGGCCAAGCCTTGGAAGTGATAGCTGGCAGTTGTTTCTTGACCAAGGCAGTAGTTCGTTCCAGATGGCATGTGTCAAGAATGTCAGAGGTGGTCCCGGTGATGAGGATTCAAGGCCCCCGCCTTGCCTGCCTACTGAGGTGAAAGGCAAGGCAACGAAGAAGCTCATGTTGAAGAAGCGGAAGTATGCAGATGCTGATATAGTGAGAGCAGCAGCAGTGGCAGCCGCCGCAGAATGTGTAGAGAGAGGAGGTGCTAGGAGTGGAGTCTAGATTGCAGATCAGCTTTCACCAGCACAGAGGGCATCTATTAAGTAGGTTGAGCGTCATCTTGGTAGTCCAGCTAGGACTATCATGTTTGAGGGATGGCGTGTTGCTATAGAGGAGCCTCAGCCTTAGGGGAGCCACAGCAGTAGACAGAGCAGACTCAGGAGGGAGAGCAGACAGAGGAGACAGAGCAGGCATCTCAGCCACAGCTTTGCCGCTCTAGTCGTACCCGTACCCAGGTGACACCAAGGCCAGAGACACAGCGGAGGGGTTCTCGTCCACCTCCTAGACCACAGGGTCCACCTCTAGTGACTCATCTAAATTTGAGGGCCGCCATGGCCAAGTAGGTGCAGCAGCTCAGATTTGTGTAGTTTGAGGAGTGGTTCCCGCCTAGGAGGGATGAGCATGCTTCTGAGGGTTTCTATACACCACTACAGGAGGATTTCTATAATGCATATCTTAACAGTGGGGTTGTATTCAGGTCTCAGAGGATTTGCTCCATTGAGTCCATTGTAGCAGCAGCAGGAGAGCAGATTGACCCTTACCTATCTTACTTGCCAGGGCTGAAGACTTACTCGGACGGACAGGCATATATGTCCCATCTTGGGTCCGTGAGTTCTATGCTTCACTCTATATTGACCCGAAGCACAGATTATACATTTTCCATTTAGAGGCAGAGACTACAGGCTGATGAGCTTCAGGGTCAGAGAGATACTCAGGCTTCAGGAGCAACCCATCCGACTACATGAGGTTTGCTATGGTCAGACAACGCCTCCCATACGCCCTCATGGCGGTCTTGTGCCAACTACAGATCTGGTCCACCATTGCTTCATAGAGCCATTCGGCGAGGGGTCAAGCAGGACACCCAGAGACCTCACTCCTACAGCTAGACTGCTTGATGCTATCATGTGAGGACCCCACTTCCGAGGATGGGATATCATGAGGGCTTGACTCACATTCAGTTATGGCTACTGAACTCTCTGATGTAGCAAACTATGTTTGATATTTGGGATCTTATTCTATCAGAGATGGAGGATACTCTTGCAGAAGGGTTCAAGGGTCATCGTCAGCTGCCATATGCTCACTGGATTACATTTCTGATTCATAGGGCAGTTACAGTGAGGCCTCCAGAGATGTTGGTAGAGTATTCTGGTGCTACTACAGAGTTTCTAGCTTATAACATGACCTAGATGCTCCGTCATAGCAGGCCGAGGGCACCTAGCCAGCCGCGCCGATGCCTAGAGGTGCCAGAGACTGTAGCCTAGCAGGATGAGACTATCAGGGGCATTGCAGCTACAGAGGAGGAGCAGTTAGATGCTCAGTAGGAGGGGATGGTCGAGAGCGACCCCAGTGATAGTTCATATGATGACTATTAGGATATCCCTCAGATGCCTCCTCGATGACATGACCATGAGGTCGGTAGCTCTAGCTCAGCTCCACCTACACTGTAGACAGACCCCGCTCTTCTTGCTATACTTGAGCGGATGAGGTAGGATCAGGCTCGCTAGGCCCAGGAGACAGTAGCTACATTTGCACAATTTCAGGCCAGACAGGACGAGTTCCAGCGACAGTAGCAGGCTATCTAGCAGCAGCAGCAGCAAGCCATGCAGTAGCTCCTCATGCAGCAGTAGTTACTTGGATTCATGCAGCATGTCGTCTCTGCTATTGGGGCTCCACCGCCACAGCTTACACCTCAGCTTGGTCAGCCTGCCACCACTTCACAGACTCTAGTTGTACAGCCCAGTGGGCTTCAGAGTCAGGGATAACTAGCGACATAGTTTCTTTCACCTACAGAGCTGGTGTCTTAGTGGTTTGCCTCACCAGTGCCAGTCCCGCAGTTCACACCTCTACAGACAGGCTTCACTCAACCTCAGAGTTCCTCAGTGCTCACCCTAGTTTCCAGGAGCCTTGGTGCTTCCTTCAGCGAGTTGATAGGGCAGCCTACTCCACCAGATCTACATGTCCCTGGTCCTTCCACAGTTGCTCCTATCACTGGGACTACAGAGCTGCTCCCATCATTAGTTGCATCATCAGAGCCGCCTGCTTTAGTGATACCTACAGAGTCACAGGCCGCACTAGTTTCAGATCCAACCCAGACTGCTTCTGCTTCACTTTTAGTGATAGAGGGTCATACAGCTCAGAGCTCAGGACCATATGATGATGCTACCCAGTTCTAGATCACTCATCGCACCTCAGCGCCCGACTCGTCCGCTGCAGCCTTGCCGACCGACCCTTAGGTTTTGGTGTTTGAGGCCAAAGGGGGAGAGGGATCGAGTATGATAGACTTAGGGGGAGCGACATTTAGGGGGAGCTTATCTATTATATTTGGCTTTTTATGTGTGATACACTATTATGCATTAATGTTTAATTTCATGCATCGAACTATATCTATGTGATAGTGATATCTACGTGATGTGATATTTATGTGATCATATCACTTGTGGTATGCTCATTTGCTTTGCTTCCGTGTTTTACTCCGATGCAAATGAGCTTTATTTCTTGTACTCGTGCTTATTTCATATCTATTGAGTACATCATGTTGGCTTGGGTCATGTAAGCTTGCCTAACTCTTTTGTTCTTATTGTCAAAAGCTTATATGAACCAAGTATGTTGAAAACCTCATCTCCTTTACATACTCGAGGTTGTATTATCATCAATCACCAAAAGGGGAGATTGAAAGCATCTAGGCCCCTAGTTGGGTTTCAGTGATTAATGACAATACGAGATTACTGTGACTAACGTGTGTTTTGCAGATGCAATTAAGTTAGGTCATGGTAATAACAATTGATTGGACAATCATGGTTGTCATGTCCCTACGATGGAAATTGTTTCGGTTTTTAAAGGATGGACGACAAGGTTAAGGATAGACTAGTTCTAAGTGTCGTTTAGTGTTGAAGAGACACTTAGAGTAGTTTAGGACTTTGTTTTTCCTTTGGCCATACTATTAAGGGGGGTATGGACGAGTAGCTTGACCTAGGTGAGTCTAGTGGATTAGGTGTGGTGCACACTTGTCAAAACTAGCACTAGGTAGCTCCAAAGTAGCCCTAAGATCAATTGGAGCAAACTTTATTCACATATGATTACGAGTTGGAAGTGAATGGAGGGTCAAATATTGATCGGACGTTGGTTCCGGTGTGACCGGACGCTGGCACAGAGTCCGGTCAGTTCATTTGATCAAGGTGATGTTGTCTGGATGCGACCAGATGCTTAGTGAAATGTGACCGGACGCTGGGTACCAGAGTCCGGTCAACTCCAGTAAGGTTCTAGAGAGGGAGAATCCTGATCGGATGCGTCCAGTCAGTGCTGACCGGATGCTGGTCAGGTTCTGGCTACTGACCGGACGCTGGGTTTTAGAGTCCGGTCAACATCAGTAAGGTTCCAGAGAGCAGTTTTCATGACTGGACGCATCCGGTTAGTGCTGATCAGATGCTAGTCAGTGTCCGATCACAACTTAACTGCTCGGTTGCGGGGAGAACTGACCGGAGCGTCCGGTTAGCCCGCAGTGGCACATAACTGTTCGTTTTGAATAAGGGGTTATAAATACTTCCTCTATTTACTCAAGGGAACACTTTTGCTCATTTCAACAACTAAGAAACACCCTTTAGAGTGCCAAAGAGAGCAAGGTCCTAGTGAGGTGATTGAGATTTGAGAATCCAAGAGAGAGGCCTCATTAGTGAAAGCAAGAGTAGCAAACTATGCATCCACCCTTCTTATTAGGCTTGTCGTGGTCAAGTGAGAGTTCGTGCTTGTTACTCTTGGTGATCGCCATCACCTAGACAGCTTGATGGTGATTGGGAGCTTGGTGATCATTCGGTGGAGCTTGTGGATGACCCAACTCAAGTTGTGAGCGGTTGTCGGTGATTCACCATGATGGAGTGTCGAAGAATCAACCCGTAGAGAGCACTTAATCCTTGCGCGGATCAAGGGGGAGCTACACGCTTGCGCGGGTGCTCCAACGAGGACTAGTGGGGAGTGGCGACTCTCCGATACCTCGACAAAACATCGCCGCGTTCCTCCTTCTCTCTTTACTTTAAGCATTTACTTTGAGCAATTCAATTCTTGTCTTTACATTCATAGAGTTGTCATGCTAGAGTAGGATTGGAACTTAGGTTGCAAAACTTTTGTGCGGTAGAACATTAGAAACACTTTCTAGGCACAAGGGGTGAAGTGGGCTAAATGTAGGGTTTAATTATTGAAACAACCCCGATTTCCACGATGGGAAATCCACAGAGTCAAAGTGTAATAAGACCGTGGTAGATCATATTACCCAAATTCCAGTCGATGATCACATCCATACATCGATAATATCAGAGTACAAATAGTGCAGAATTACATAAATTATTACATCGCCGCATTGGCGGAACCAAAAGTAGCATTCATTCAGAACAGCTTGAAGGTAAGATCGCCAAACTCGAGCGTAGGAACGAATCCCTCAACCGTCAAACTCCTCGGAGCTATACTCCTCAGCAGAACCTGTATGCCAAAATTTATCAGTACGATTTGTACTGGCCACTCCCAACCCTATGAGCATTGCTTTGTGGTAATTGGATGCAAGTCGGATATATTCAAAAGGAACCTATAAGGCTGGGGTTTCCTATGTATTAGCATATCGAGTATATAATAGTATAGTCAGGTTTTAACACCGTTACCACACCCATTCCCATTCCAAAGCCAGGTTTCGACCCTGGGACCGATATACCACCATCTCCACACCTTCACCATACCACACCCATACCATCGCTCAGTCGACAGGCCAACTCCCTCTCGGCACTGTCTCAAGGCCCGTAGCCCCTGGCTACGACCGAACACTCACTCCCTGGGGGAAGAAGAGAAGGACTCATCTCATATCTAGTTTAAGCGAAACCCAGGAAAGGTCCATAGCCGACAAGTCGGCACATGTATTGATCGATCAACCATACACTCTGCAGAGGTTTTACATAACCACAAGATCTGCCTTCCTCGCTGACCGTCGTCAACTGGGCTGATTCCGACCGCTTGCTAGCCTAGGATAATGCCACTCTACCATTCAGCCCTGGTTCACCCCAAGTCCGGTCTGGGGTGGCTGAAACTGTGAGTCATGAGCCGGGTCCACAAGGTCTCCATGAAGTCTCGGAAGGGTGTGGGGGGGATCCTCCATACCCCGTACCTCCTTACACTGTCCGCTAACAACCTAGCAGTAGTGGCAATATCCTACCAAGTAGTCCGGCCGTCCCGCACCATATAGGGCGAGTGGTACATAAGGCTTCCCGGTGAATCTGAGTACTAGTAAGTCCTTAGGGATGACCAAGCCAGAATGTCTCCATCAGGGTTTCCATTTACCATGCCACCACAGCACCTCCACCCTGGGCTCCACCCACCATAGGTTCACACCCAAGGCCACCTCGTATACCATTTACCCACTACTGGTATCCATTTACCCACCACAGGTATCCATTCCAGGGGTGCCCAGGTAGCACCCTACGGCAAGACTTGCCCTAGGCTCGTCGTATACTCCAACTTGGTCGACACAACCCTCACCCTCCACGCACCCAAGTCACACACGCAGCACTCTCCCCATAGTCCAGATAATACTAGTTTCCACCACGCATCAATGTAGTGCAAGCATAGTAGAAGTAATAAGTAATGAAATATAGTAGCAAGCGTGTGACTAGCCTAACAGTTGGGTGAGCAGGGACAAGGTTGCGTCAAGTTAAAGGCCATCAAGAAGGCATACTACCATGCAAGTCCTATCACAGTGTGAATATATCAACATAGTAAAGCACTAGCAGTTCTATATTAGCCATGCGTAATAGGTGCTACGAAGCTGGGTGGGATGTGGCACCTTCAGTGTAGTCGTCTCCGTACTCCTCTCGGTACTCACGATCCTCGTCCGTCAGGTTCTCCTCCGAGTCTGCAACGATCGTATTATAGCCGCGTCAGCGACGTCTATAGAATAGCACAAAGAAGCAATGAAAATTCAAAAGAGCCAAATGCACTCAAACGTGGGTTCATTGCGTAGAGCTCAATTTTAGATGAATTTTGGTCCTGGTTTCATATTTTTCTGAGGTCGTATGAATTTGTTATGAATTTCCGAAGTTTAAATCCATTTCTGAAAATGAAAAAGGCTGTATTATTCTTGGGCTGACACGTGTCACAATGTGGTTGGTCCACGCGACATGCTTACGTCAGCATGACGTCATCATGACGCCATCGTCACGGATCCGAGCTGATAGGTGGGGCCCAGCTGACGTCAGCAAGACGTCAGCATGACGTCATCTTGGCTGTGCTGGCCTTTGACACGTGGGTCCCGCGTGACGTCACCGTGACGTCAGCATCTGACGCGTGGGTCCATGGTGTCTGTGTCTCTGACAGGTGGGCCAGGTCAACGGTCAGCGTTGACCGGTCAACGGTCAACACGGGCCGACTCGAATTGGGATTTGGGTTGGGCCGGTCTGGGCTGGGCCGGTCCAGACACGTGGCACGCTGTGGTTCTGCCACGTCACGGTCATGGGCTCATACCGGGCTGCGTCCACAGCTGTGGTCGTGTGGGTGTGGCTCACGGTGGACCAAGGGGGCTGGTCCATAGACCGCAGACTGGTCCATAGTGGACCAAGTCCACCGTCCCTTCTCCCTGGCTCGGCTCACGTGCACCGAGCTCACCCATAGTTGGCCGGTGAGGGAAGAAGCCCTCTGCTTCTCCCGCGGCGGTGCTCCGGCCGGCGGCGAGCTCGCTGCGAGCCTCCGCGGTGGCGCCGGTGTCCGATTGGGGAGGGGAAAAACTTCCCTGGGCCACGGCGACTATGTCTGTGGGGTCAAGGTGGCGGCCAAGGCTCCCCAAGGTGCTGGCCACGGTGAGCGGCGGCTCGAGCTCCACCGGACGTGCGGGAAACGGTGCTGGGCTGCGGCATAGACTGATTCTATGGTGCGCGTGGGCGACACAACGTTCCAACGGGTATGTTTGGCAGGGCGAGGGGTCCTCCAGGGGCTCCGGTGGCTTTGGCCACGGCGGCGGCTTCCCGAGCACGACGGCGGTGTCGATGAGGCGGCTACGTCCTCGGAGAAGCGTCACAGTGGAGGCGTGTAAGTCTCTACGGGTTCTTGGGGTCACGGCAAGGGCGTTCAGGCTAAATGGCGGGGCTCGGATTCTCATGTGGCCGTTAGGGGCTTCCCGGTGGCCACGGCGGTCATGAAGACGACGGCGAGGCGCACGGGTGGACCATGGGGCTCCAGCGGGGTGGTCACGGCATGGCTACGGACGTGTGCGTGGGTGCTTGTGTTCCCAGTAGCCGGCGACGGCCTTGGCCTACACGCTCCTGGTATGGAGCGCCATGGCCGAACGGCAAGGTCCGGCGACGATAGGCAAGAAGAGACCGGAAGGGCTCACCGTGGGTGGCATGGAAGAAAGGATAGTGATGCCGTGTCGACTCGAGGCCGTGTAGCTCCGGAAGCCGTGCAGTGCCGTGCCGAACCGCGTCGGTGATGTGGATGACGGCGTCGCGCTTGGCTCCGGCGATCTCCTTCTCCACAGCGGCTCCGGCGTGCTCCTCTTCTCCCTCCTCTCCCTCTTCTCTCTTGGCTTGGGTGGGCTGTGGTTGGCCACCGAGGTGGCGGCGGGCGACGGGACGAGCGCTAGGGCTCCGAAGACCATGGCCTTTATAGCCGAGCTCGGCCATGGAGCTCGGTGATCGGCGGACTAGAATCAAGGGCAATCGCGGGGCTTGCTTGCATCCTACGGCCACGAGGGGTTGCGTGGGCGCGGCGCCAAGGGGGAGACAGGACCATGCCCCGGGCATGACCCCTGGCCCGCCCTGCCACCGTTGTCGGGGCTCTGTCGCGCGGTGGTTTGAGCGCGGCGTGGGGAAGAAGCACAGTAGCGCTGACAGGCGGGGTCCGTTGGCAGCGGCTGCGGGCGAAGCTGGTAGGCGCGCGGGCGAGCGGCGAGCGGCTGACGCGCGGGGCCAAGGTGGCAGCGACCGCAAGCGGGCTGACGAGCGCGCGGGCGAGGCTGGGCCGCTAGCTGGGCCGTGCGCACGCTGAGGGTGGCTGGCCGGCGTGGGCTGAGCAGGCTGAGCCCGCGAGGCCTTCTTCTTCTCTTTTTTTTTCCTTTTTCCGTTTTACATTTCTTTTCCTTTGTTTGATTTCAAATTTAGTTTAGAATTTGAATTTAAAACTGAGGTGACTTACTTATTGGAATTTTGGGAATTTTGTTTAATAATAACTTTATGGTTTATTACTTTAATGGAATTGTTAAACATAGCATAAAGCAAATGAAATCCCAAATCACAATTTAAGTTAACATTGTATGCAACATGTTATTTGAAGGAAATTTATTAATCATAATCAACAAATGATATGCCATGCTTATGTGTTAATCTGGGTTGAGTTACTTCTAATGCAACTCTAGGTTGGGTTCTACCATGTCACTCATCATCACATGGGATCCTTGAGAAAAATTTTGTAGTTGTGACTTTTGGTGTGTGGATTTTCTAGGTTGTTACAGTCCTACCCCCTTAACAGAATCTCGTCCTCGAGATTAAAGTGTAACGTACTCTTCAAAGAGGTAAGGATATTGTAGCCGGAGATCAGACTCTTTCTCCCACGTTGCTTCTCTCTCAGTGTGGTTACTCCATTGGATCTTGCACATAGGAATAGTCTTGCTTCGGGTTTCTTTGGTATCTCTGCCCAGAATTCTGATAGGATGTTCTTTGTACTCAAGAGTGTCTTGAATGTCAAGTGTATCAGTCGGGATCACTTCATCGGGCACTCTCAAACACTTACGTAGCTGTGAGACATGGAATACGGGATGTACTCCTGTCAATTCTTCAGGTAATTCGAGTTTGTAGGCGAGTTTCCCAATCCTCTTGCAAATCTTATATGGGCCAACAAATCTAGGGGCAAGCTTCCCTTTCACATGGAACCTGATAGTCCCACGTAGCGGGGATACCTTGAGATAGACGAAGTCTCCCACGTTAAACTCAAGTCTTCTTCTCCTTTTGTCAGCATAGCTCTTGTATCGACTTTGAGCAATCCTCAAATTCTCTCTTACTTGGGCAACTCCTTCTTCGGCATCTTGAATCTTAGCAGAGTCAAAGAACGATCTTTCTCCAGGTTGGGACCACATCAACGGTGTCTTACAAGGTCTGCCATACAGAGCTTCAAACGGTGACATCTTAATGCTGGCTTGGTAGCTGTTGTTGTAAGAGAACTCTGCATAGGGTAAGCATTTCTCCCAATCAGAGCCATAATTCAGTACACTAGCGCGAAGCATGTCTTCTAAGATCTGATTTACTCGTTCTGTCTGTCCATCTGTCTGCGGGTGGTAAGCGGTACTGAAATCAAGTTTAGTTCCAATAGACGTGTGCAGAGCTTCCCAGAATCGGGACACAAACTGAGGACCACGATCAGATACAATACTAGAGGGTGCTCCATGCAGTCTGAGAATATGCTCAATATACAGATCCGCTAATTTTTCTGCATTGGTCTTGGTCTTTACTGGTACAAAGTGAGCAATCTTGGTCAAACGATCAACAATCACCCAGATGGAATCATTGCCTTTCTGTGAACGGGGTAATCCAACTATGAAATCCATGGATATGCTCTCCCATTTCCATTCGGGAACGTCAAGAGGCTTTAACAATCCTGCAGGCCTTTGATGTTCAGCTTTGACTCTATTGCAGGTGTCACATCGCGCCACATGTCCTGCAATGTCCGTCTTCATACCTTTCCACCAAAAATGTTTCTTCAAGTCTTGATACATCTTTGATCCTCCAGGGTGAATACAGTACTTAGAATCATGAGCTTCTAACAGAATTTCCTCTCATAGTGCTGGATCAGAAGGTACACAGATTCTGTCCTTGAACCAGATGGTTCCTTGTACATCTTCATGGTGGTTAGTCTTGTAGCCTAGTTTCATCAGACCACGGAGATATTCGATCTCTTCACAATTCTTCTGAGCTTGACGGATGCGATCTGTGAGATCATACTATATGCGGAGCTCATTCAACAAGCCGTGCGGTAGTATCTCAAGTTGGAAATCATCAATCTCTTCCTTGAGCTCGGGTGGTATGGATTTAGTGATCAAAGTGTGACAGTAGCTCTTGCGACTGAGAGCATCTGCGACTACATTAGCTTTCCCCGGATGATAGTGAATTTCCAGGTCATAGTCCTTGATCAACTCCAGCCAACGGCGTTGCCTCATGTTCAAATCTTCTTGAGTGAAAAAGTACTTCAAGCTCTTGTGATCGGTGTAGATGTCACACTTGTTGCCTATCAAGTAGTGCCTCCAAATCTTCAAAGCATGCACAACTGCTGCTAACTCAAGATCATGAGTAGGGTAACGGTTCTCGTGTTCTTTCAACTGTCGAGAAGCATAAGCTATCACATTTCCATCTTGCATCAATACACAGCCAAGTCCTTGACGGGATGCATCACAATAGACCACGAAGTCTTTGCTGATATCAGGCAATGCTAACACAGGAGTTGTGGTAAGCTTCTGTTTCAATTCCTGGAAGCTTTGTTCGCACTCGGGCATCCATTCAAACTCCTTGGTCTTCTTCAGAAGGTTGGTCATTGGACGGGCTATCTTGGAGAAGTTTTCGATGAATCGGCGGTAATATCCAGCCAATCCCAAGAAACTTCTGACTTCTGTCACATTACGGGGTTGTTCCCATTCTTTTACAGCTTCAATCTTGGCTGGGTCAACAGCAACACCTTCAGCTGATAGTACATGGCCTAGGAAGGCAACTTCCTATAGCCAAAACTCACATTTGCTGAACTTTGCATAGAGCTGATGTTGGGCTAGTTTCTCAAGCACAGTTCTTAGATGATGTTCATGTTCTTCAGCGGTGGGTGAATAAACAAGGATGTCATCAATGAATACTACCACAAACTTATCCAGTTCATCCATGAAAACCTTATTCATCATGTTCATGAAGTATGCGGGAGCATTCGTGAGTCCAAAGGACACCACAGTGAACTCAAATTGCCCATACCTAGTCACGAAGGCTGTCTTCGGGATATCACTCTCTCGAATCTTCATCTGATGATAGCCAGATCTGAGATCAATCTTAGAGAAATACTTGGCACCTCTGAGCTGATCAAGCAAATCATCAATCCTTGGCAGGGGGTACTTGTTCTTGATGGTGACTGCGTTCAAGTTCCGGTAATCAATGCACATTCTCATTGAGCCATCTTTCTTCCTAACAAACAGAACAGGGGATCCCCAGGGTGAAGCACTGGGTCTGATATATCCCTTTGAGATGAGCTCATTAAGTTGATTCTTGAGCTCGGCCAGTTCATCAACTGACATGCGATAGGGTCTCTTGGCAATGGGTCCCGTTCCTGGTAACAGATCAATGATGAACTCTACATCACGGTCTGGTGGCATACCTGGTAATTCTTCAGGGAATACATCGGGATAGTCTCTGACTACTGGCACATCATGAACTGTCTCCTCCTCCTTTTGAGATTCTGAACTTGCTTTCAGGGCACATAGGATAGAGGTGGATTTTCCAGACTGGGGTTCACATCTAACAACTTGGCCTGATGGATGGGTCACTTGGACGTATCTAGGTGAACATGATATGATACCTCGGTGAATAGTTAACCAATCCATGCCTAAGATGACATCTAGGTTAGTGGAAGGTAATAGGGTTAGGTCGGCTTCAAAGGTAAGACCCTCTATGGTAAGACTCACTCCTTTACTTATGTGGGTGCACTTTAGATCTCCTAAGGGTGAGCTGGTGATGATAGGCTTTTCACGTGGGGTTACAGGCAGGTCATGCGCTCGTGCAAACTTGGATGATATGTATGAACAAGTTGCTCCAGAATCAAATAGAACTGATGCAGTATTGCCATTAACTAAAAACATACCATATACCACGTCAGGGGCAGCTTGTGCTTCCTCGGCGTCCAGATGGTTGAGACATCCACGAGTAGCAGATCCCTTGAACTGAGACTTCTGTGTAGCTGAGTTCTGAGGGCACTCAGCGGCTTTGTGACCTGGTTGGCCACAAGCGAAGCAGGTGAAAGGCGCACCGCCTGTAGGGGTTGGCGCGGGTGCCTTCCAGTTTCCAGTGCCTGATGCGGAGCGGTTCTGTGCTGGGCGTTCATTCGCTGTGCGGGGGCGGTTGGAACGATCCTGGGTGTTGCGGTCCTGAGCATAACGGTCCCGGGTGTAACGATCCTGAGCAGGGCGGGAGTATTTGGTGGTGTAGCCTCCACTACCTCTACTCGATCCAGGGTTGTCCTCCCTGTTGTGGCGATAGCGTTCCCTGGTTGGTGCATCTCTGCGGAACCTCTTGCGATCATGGCCACGGAAGGACTCCTCAGGCTTACGCTTTCTCTCCCTGTACTCTTCTCCAGCTTCAGCACGGTCTTTCTCAATCTGGATGCAGCGATCCACCAGAGCACGCAATGTGTTGCTCTCAATACCGCCAAACTTCAGCTTGATGTGCGGGTTAAGTCCCTTGCGGTAATAGTACAGCTTCTCCTTCTCAGAGTTCACAACATAAGAAGGTGCATAGCGCAGAAGGTTGGTGAAACGGGTAGTGTACTCAGTCACCCTGTCCTTTCCCATCTTGACGTTGCGGAACTCCTCGGCTTTGGCCTCCATGATACCCTTGGGAATGTGATACTCAGTGAATGCTTCAGCGAACTCATCCCACAAGATGTGGGCAGGGTCCTCATGGGAGTCACTGAAACTGTCCCACCAGGAGCGTGCTGCACCCGTGAGCTGGTGTGTGGCAGCTCCAACACACTCATCATCGGTGAAAGTAGTGAGGTCAAGCTTCTTCTCCATTTCCTTGAGCCAGTCATCGGCTACCAGTGGGTCAGGATCAGTGCCATCATAGGAAGGTGGCCTTAGCTTCAGGAATCCTTCTAGCTTCCTTTGGAAGTCATTCTGCTGTCCTCCCTGGCGATGGTTTGCTCCTTCAACAAGAGCTGCAAGAAGCTGGGTCTGTTGTGCCATCACTTCCGCCAGGTTCGGTGGTGGTGGTGGAGGAATGTTCTCCTCAGGCGGCGGGGTATTCTCCAGGTGGAAGGGTATCCCTCCACGTCCACGACCTCGGCCACGACCACGGTTGTTGCCACCACGTCCCCCATTGGGTTCAACTGGTTCAGGGGTGGGCGCACGTCCTTGCTGCCTTAAGCGAATAGAACGGCGATTCGGCATCTGCAACACGGATCATAGAGAGTTTAGTGCTTGTGCCATATGTGCTTATAATTCAATATGATTACATGATTTCAACGATTTAAAGAAAAACATTTATGCTATCCAACACTCATTACAAAAGAAGTAGTAAGATTCATAAAGATGCAATAAGATCCGAAGCATTCATTACATGGTTTTTATTACATAGCATCATCTCCAGTAGCTACACTTGAAGACGTGCGAGAATCGTTCTACGCATAGTGTCTCATAATACATCTCATAAGGGGTACAACTCATGGAAGCTACTGACATGACTCATGACCACGCAGGGTCATCTACTCCAACTCGTATACCGCAGCTGGGATACGACTGTTCTCGATCTCGATCTCCCCGTCAGACTTGTGAAGTCGGGACACGTACTTCAAGGCCTCGGCAAGCTCCTCAGTAGGCTTGGCTCCTGGTAGGGTAGGGCAGGCGTCTAGGTTGAGGCGAGTCGGGGCTAGCTCAAACTCCTCTATCCTAGGCTTCGTCTTGCTGCGAATCTCCTTGGGTAGCTGATCCCACATACCCTTCATCTCCCTGAGGCGCTTCCTGTCAGACTTCTGCCAAGCCTGCCAAGTCCTCTCACACTTGTCCTGTAGGTACTCGGTCTGCCTGAGTGCCTCGATTAGGTGACCCTGGTTGTGAACGGCCTTCTTCCTGGACTCCTCTAGCTCCTGAGTCAGGGTCTTGTTCCGAGATTGGATCTTCAGCATGTCAATCCCCTTGGATCTCTCTCTGTCCCCTCTATGGTTGAACTCGGCCTTCTTGTCGTCCAACTCTCTCTGCAACTCCAAGACCTTGCTGTCGAGGTAGCAGTTCCTGTTGCCTAGGTCGGCGGCTTTGTCCTGTAGGTCAGCGACCTCAGCTCTGTGGACTTCATCATGATGGTTGAGCTCGTCCTGTAGCTTGGCCACTATCTCAAGTAGATTAGCCCGCTCCTGTGCTCCCTGCGAGTCTCGCTCCTGGTGCTCCCACAGAAGGGCCTGGTACTGTCATCTCTTCTGCTCAAGCTGGGTCACGTACCTGTCCTGCTCTAGCAGGTGAATAGCTGAGACTCGAAGGCATCTGTCCTCCTCTGCAAGGATAACTCTGCCTGCTGCGAAACTATGCTCACTGGGGGTAAGGCTAAGGTCGAGGGCCTGGGGAAGTAGACGAAACTCTGTCGTCATTAGGTGCTCGTAGTGGTCCCTCATCACTCTGCGAAGTGCCTTGTGTGAGATAGCCTGTAGTCCCTCCTCGACTGTGTCCTCTATAGTCAACTCGGTGAAAGCTAGGACAGAAGGTAAGGTAGTGCTAGCTGGAAACTCCACTGAGGTGACAATCGGTCCTTCGATTCCCCCTTCCTTAGCTGGCTTCCCGGTGCAGGTGACCTTGACAAGCTCCTCGGGAACACCTAACGTGATGAGAACTCGGCAGAGGGTCTGAGCAAAACCCCCGAGCTCACGTAGGTCAAAGGTAAGCTTGGCGTGGTCCAGAGGTAGCGGTCCTAGAGGCGGCCAGTCGACGTTCGTTGCCATCTGCATGTTTCAAGGGGACATGCGTTAGCAGGTCAATAATAGATAAGCCTTGCATAAAAGTAAATGCAGGGTCGGTATATAACCGAAAGAGGGGCTGTTCACGTCCTATTCTATCGTCCATTTCTAAGGTTTTCGTCCTAAGGTCAAGTATGGCTCTGATACCAACTGAAACAACCCCGATTTCCACGATGGGAAATCCACAGAGTCAAAGTGTAATAAGACCGTGGTAGATCATATTACCCAAATTCCAGTCGATGATCACATCCATACATCGATAATATCAGAGTACAAATAGTGCGGAATTACATAAATTATTACATCGCCGCATTGGCGGAACCAAAAGTAGCATTCATTCAGAACAGCTTGAAGGTAAGATCGCCAAACTCGAGCGTAGGAACGAATCCCTCAACCGTCAAACTCCTCGGAGCTATACTCCTCAGCAGAACCTGTATGCCAAAATTTATCAGTACGATTTGTACTGGCCACTCCCAACCCTATGAGCATTGCTTTGTGGTAATTGGATGCAAGTCGGATATATTCAAAAGGAACCTATAAGGCTGGGGTTTCCTATGTATTAGCATATCGAGTATATAATAGTATAGTCAGGTTTTAACACCGTTACCACACCCATTCCCATTCCAAAGCCAAGTTTCGACCCTGGGACCGATATACCACCATCTCCACACCTTCACCATACCACACCCATACCATCGCTCAGTCGACAGGCCAACTCCCTCTCGGCACTGTCTCAAGGCCCGTAGCCCCTGGCTACGACCGAACACTCACTCCCTGGGGGAAGAAGAGAAGGACTCATCTCATATCTAGTTTAAGCGAAACCCAGGAAAGGTCCATAGCCGACAAGTCGGCACATGTATCGATCGATCAACCATACACTCTGCAGAGGTTTTACATAACCACAAGATCTGCCTTCCTCGTTGACCGTCGTCAACTGGGCTGATTCCGGCCGCTTGCTAGCCTAGGATAATGCCACTCTACCATTCAGCCCTGGTTCACCCCAAGTCCGGTCTGGGGTGGCTGAAACTGTGAGTCATGAGCCGGGTCCACAAGGTCTCCATGAAGTCTCGAAAGGGTGTGGGGGGGATCCTCCATACCCCGTACCTCCTTACATTGTCCGCTAACAACCTAGCAGTAGTGGCAATATCCTACCAAGTAGTCCGGCCGTCCCGCACCATATAGGGCGAGTGGTATGTAAGGCTTCCCGGTGAATCTGAGTACTAGTAAGTCCTTAGGGATGACCAAGCCAGAATGTCTCCATCAGGGTTTCCATTTACCGTGCCACCACAGCACCTCCACCCTAGGCTCCACCCACCATAGGTTCACACCCAAGGCCACCTCGTATACCATTTACCCACTACTGGTATCCATTTACCCACCACAGGTATCCATTCCAGGGGTGCCCAGGTAGCACCCTACGGCAAGACTTGCCCTAGGCTCGTCGTATACTCCAACTTGGTCGACACAACCCTCACCCTCCACGCACCCAAGTCACACACGCAGCACTCTCCCCATAGTCCAGATAATACTAGTTTCCACCATGCATCAATGTAGTGCAAGCGTAGTAGAAGTAATAAGTAATGAAATATAGTAGCAAGCGTGTGACTAGCCTAACAGTTGGGTGAGCAGGGACAAGGTTGCGTCAAGTTAAAGGCCATCAAGAAGGCATACTACCATGCAAGTCCTATCACAGTGTGAATATATCAACATAGTAAAGCACTAGCAGTTCTATATTAGCCATGCGTAATAGGTGCTACGAAGTTGGGTGGGATGTGGCACCTTCAGTGTAGTCGTCTCCGTACTCCTCTCGGTACTCACGATCCTCGTTCGTCAGGTTCTCCTCCGAGTCTGCAACGATCGTATTATAGCCGCGTCAGCGACGTCTATAGAATAGCACAAAGAAGCAATGAAAATTCAAAAGAGCCAAATGCACTCAAACGTGGGTTCATTGCGTAGAGCTCGATTTTAGATGAATTTTGGTCCTGGTTTCATATTTTTCTGAGGTCGTATGAATTTGTTATGAATTTCCGAAGTTTAAATCCATTTCTGAAAATGAAAAAGGCTGTATTATTCTTGGGCTGACACGTGTCACAATGTGGTTGGTCCACGCGACATGCTTACGTCAGCATGACGTCATCATGACGCCATCGTCACGGATCCGAGCTGATAGGTGGGGCCCAGCTGACGTCAGCAAGACGTCAGCATGACGTCATCTCGGCTGTGCTGGCCTTTGACACGTGGGTCCCGCGTGACGTCACCATGACGTCAGCATCTGACGCATGGGTCCATGGTGTCTGTGTCTCTGACAGGTGGGCCAGGTCAACGGTCAGCGTTGACCGGTCAACGGTCAACACGGGCCGACTCGAATTGGGATTTGGGTTGGGCCGGTCTGGGCTGGGCTGGTCCAGACACGTGGCACGCTGTGGTTCTGCCACGTCACGGTCATGGGCTCATACCGGGCTACGTCCACAGCTGTGGTCGTGTGGGTGTGGCTCACGGTGGACCAAGGGGGCTGGTCCATAGACCGCAGACTGGTCCATAGTGGACCAAGTCCACCGTCCCTTCTCCCTGGCTCGGCTCACGTGCACCGAGCTCACCCATAGTTGGCCGGTGAGGGAAGAAGCCCTCTGCTTCTCCCGCGGCGGTGCTCCGGCCGCCGGCGAGCTCGCTGCGAGCCTCCGCGGTGGCGCCGGTGTCCGATTGGGGAGGGGAAAAACTTCCCTGGGCCACGGTGACTATGTCTGTGGGGTCAAGGTGGTGGCCAAGGCTCCCCAAGGTGCTGGCCACGGCGAGCGGCGGCTCGAGCTCCACCGGACGTGCGGGAAACGGTGCTGGGCTGCGGCATAGACTGATTCTATGGTGCGCGTGGGCGACACAACGTTCCAACGGGTATGTTTGGCAGGGCGAGGGGTCCTCCAGGGGCTCCGGTGGCTTTGGCCACGGCGGCGGCTTCCCGAGCATGACGGCGGTGTCGATGAGGCGGCTACGTCCTCGGAGAAGCGTCACAGTGGAGGCGTGTAAGTCTCTACGGGTTCTTGGGGTCACGGCAAGGGCGTTCAGGCTAAATGGCGGGGCTCGGATTCTCATGTGGCCGTTAGGGGCTTCCCGGTGGCCACGGCGGTCATGAAGACGACGGCGAGGCGCACGGGTGGACCATGGGGCTCCAGCGGGGTGGTCACGGCATGGCTACGGACGTGTGCGTGGGTGCTTGTGTTCCCAGTAGCCGGCGACGGCCTTGGCCTACACGCTCCTGGTATGGAGCGCCATGGCTGAACGGCAAGGTCCGGCGACGACAGGCAAGAAGAGACCGGAAGGGCTCACCGTGGGTGGCGTGGAAGAAAGGATAGTGATGCCGTGTCGACTCGAGGCCGTGTAGCTCCGGAAGCCGTGCAGTGCCGTGCCGAACCGCGTCGGTGATGTGGACGACGGCGTCGCGCTTGGCTCCGGCGATCTCCTTCTCCACAGCGGCTCCGGCGTGCTCCTCTTCTCCCTCCTCTCCCTCTTCTCTCTTGGCTTGGGTGGGCTGTGGTTGGCCACCGAGGTGGCGGCGGGCGACGGGATGAGCGCTAGGGCTCCGAAGACCGTGGCCTTTATAGCTGAGCTCGGCCATGGAGCTCGGTGATCGGCGGACTGGAATCAAGGGCAATCGCGGGGCTTGCTTGCATCCTACGGCCACGAGGGGTTGCGTGGGCGTGGCGCCAAGGGGGAGACAGGACCATGCCCCGGGCATGACCCCTGGCCCGCCCTGCCACCGTTGTCGGGGCTCTGTCGCGCGGTGGTTTGAGCGCGGCGTGGGGAAGAAGCACAGTAGCGCTGACAGGCGGGGTCCGTTGGCAGCGGCTGCGGGCGAAGCTGGTAGGCGCGCGGGCGAGCGGCGAGCGGCTGACGCGCGGGGCCAAGGTGGCAGCGACCGCAAGCGGGCTGACGAGCGCGCGGGCGAGGCTGGGCCGCTAGCTGGGCCGTGCGCGCGCTGAGGGTGGCTGGCCGGCGTGGGCTGAGCAGGCCGAGCCCGCGAGGCCTTCTTCTTCTCTTTTTTTTTCCTTTTTCCGTTTTACATTTCTTTTCCTTTGTTTGATTTCAAATTTAGTTTAGAATTTGAATTCAAAACTGAGGTGACTTACTTATTGGAATTTTGGGAATTTTGTTTAATAATAACTTTATGGTTTATTACTTTAATGGAATTGTTAAACATAGCATAAAGCAAATGAAATCCCAAATCACAATTTAAGTTAACATTGTATGCAACATGTTATTTGAAGGAAATTTATTAATCATAATCAACAAATGATATGCCATGCTTATGTGTTAATCTGGGTTGAGTTACTTCTAATGCAACTCTAGGTTGGGTTCTACCATGTCACTCATCATCACATGGGATCCTTGAGAAAAATTTTGTAGTTGTGACTTTTGGTGTGTGGATTTTCTGGGTTGTTACAATTATTGCAAAGAATTTTAGAATTAGCCTAATTCACCTCCCCTCTTGGGCATCTTGATCCTTTCAGATGCAAATGAGTTTTTCTTCTGCACCATATTGGCAGCGGAAGACTCAACTCCCTTTCTACGGTTGTCTTTTGCTCTCGCCCTCTCCTCAACATCAAGGGATCCAATAAGCTCAGCCACACTGAACTCTTGTCTCTTGTGTTTTAGAGAAGTAGCAAAATCCCTCCAAGAAGATAGCAGCTTAGCGATTGTACCGCCAGCCACAAACTTGTCGGACAACAAACATGGAAAATGTTCTAGTTCTTTTGCTAGCGCCTGTATCTCATGAGCCTGTTCAACCACAGAACGGTTTTCAACCGTTTTGTAGTCATACAGCTGCTCCATAAGGTACAGCTCACTACCAGCATCAGAAACTCCAAACTTTGCCTCAAGAGCATCCCATAACTCTTTGCCTAATGCGTAAGATATGTAGTTTTTCTCATACTTAGGATGAAGTGCACTAATCACGGCGCCTCGAAACAGGTTATCGGCAGCCAAGAACTTTTGCTCCTCCTCAGGAGTAAACTGTTCAGGCTTCCCCTGTGCGGCGTGATAGCAGTTCATCGCAGTCAACCACAATACCATCTTGGAACGCCATATCATGAAATTCTTGCCATCAAAATTATTTGGCTTTAAAGCAGCAGCAAAACCACTGACAGAAAATTGCCTAACATTAGGTTTTTGGAATGTTAGATATTTAGGCATTTTCATTATCAATTTAATCCAGAAATATAACATCAGTAGATTCGTGACGACATATATGTGTATGTGTATATCACTAACGAAAGCTACAACATGCAGACATGACATACAGATCGATACAGTAAGAACACAAAATGCGGTAATTACAGAGATAAGAATATACCCAGCGGAGGGTCCCATGCCGAGGGCATCGGATGCTCTATTCGCACTAGTCGACATAGTGCGTTGCTCAAAGTCGTGGACCACAGTCGATGCAGGACGATGTTCGTAGTGCAGTCCCACGAACGGATCACCAAGAAGAAGACGCCTTGGTGTTCCGCAAGCAATCACCGGGAAGAAGACGGGGTCCGAGAGCGATCACCACCAGGAAGAAGACGTATGTGGATGAGCAGTCGCGGATCGCTCCCCAAAAACCTAATTGCCGCACACCCCGTGCAAGGTTCTCAGGCAGACGAGGGTTCTGGAGGCACCTGCTCTCCCGCTACTCCGTGCGCGCAGAGGTACGGGACGGGGAAGCCAGAGGGCTGCTGAGATGTGGTTTCTCTCGGGAGCGGTTGCGGGAGATGGAGATCTGGACTGACGGAGGACTGCGGATATATGGCTGCGACGGGAAGGGAGAGAGGCAGTGGAGAATCCCAGGAGACAGAGAGCGGAAGAGACGGTAACTGACGCAATCAGTTCGCCTCCACCATTAAGAAGAGAAACTCCGGTGATTATGTGGATTAAGTGGCAAAAGACTGGCTACGCCCGCCCGCTCGCCGCCCACAATCAAGGAGAGAAACTCCCGTGATTATGTTGATTAAGTGGCAAAAGACTGGTGGATTAAGTGGCAAAAGATTGGCCACGCCCGCTCGCCGCCCACAATCAAGGAGAGAAACTCCCATGATTATGTGGATTAAGTGGCAAAAGACTGGGCACGCCCGCCTGCCTTGGCCTGGCCCGTGGCACGGCCCGGGCGGCGGTGGCGCGCGCGCGCGTGTGGCACCCCTTTGTCATTTTCCCAGCTTCTTAATTAAGATGGATAATTTCCAACCATATAAGCCGAGTCAACGTTCAGTCAAAATCCCGTATGGTATTAAACCATACAACGCTTAATGTTACGTATCATAGAGTTTTATTTGATTTATTAAATATTATATGGGTCAAGCCCATAATATATTCAACAGGTTTTACAGGCATATCAGCTGCCACAACATCGTTATGTGAATTAGTTGTAGTTGACGAATTGTCAACAGGTCTATAGGGAAAAAGGATAATGTTAGACTTTTATCTGCGAAACCAAATGGGTGTAAGTTAAAGAAGTAGCACAATGCACAACCGATCTAGGTGATCAGTTAACCATCTTGCTCTATTATGTAAGCTCCATTTTATAGGTGGATAGGTGGACAGCACATGTAGTTTTTTCATTCTACGGCAGACTGAAATGAATCTACCAGTAAGCAAATCATGATCAGATGAGTAAACAGAGGCACATTCGAAACCTATTTCGAAGTCCTTGACGGTATTTTTAGAAAATTGTACCTGCCCCTGCACATACGGAACAACCCTGAGGAGAACATTTCGTCGGAGTGTTCGAAGTTCACGGTATTTTTAGAAAATTGTACCTGCGCCTGCACATACGAAACAACTGTGACGAGAACATTTCGTCGGAATGTTCCAAGTTCTTATTCTCAAGAACTTGTTTCAGGAATATGTATTTGTTTTTTTCTCGATCGTGCCACGAGACACGTATTTCAATAAGACGAAGTAGAAGTTCATACTAACGGTAATTTGCGGCTCCTGAGCAGGAGCGTGCAAGTGTATAGTGGCGGAGCCAGGAATTTACGGCTGGCTATACCACGTATAAAAAATTTCGAACCAAGTAAGCAAATGTAAATATGCTAACACCCTTCTTCTTCTTCATTTACATTACAAGATTTAAGAATACAATAAAAAAATAGAATTTTTTTTTCAATAGTTCACTGAGTGGATCTAGCGTGTCCTCCTCTGCTCAACTTGCTTCAAGGCTTGAAACCGCCGAGGGGGAGGCCCGCACTAGTAGAGAACAGAGCTTTACTCCCGGTGGGGAACCCCCTCTAGTCCTGGTTCCGCATCCGGAGCAAGCATCCGGGACTAAAGGGGGGTCCTTTAGTCCCGGGTCAGGAACCGGGACTAAAGGGGGGACCTTTAGTTCCGGTGGGTAACACCAACCGGGACTAAAGGTGCCTCCTGACATGTCACGAGGCCGGCACCCTTTAGTCCCGGTTGGTAATACCAACCGGGACTAAAGGTTTTTTTTTTCTTTTTTCTTTTCTTTTCATTTTTTTGTTTTCTTTTCAAAATAGGTTTTCGAAGTCGTATTGTACGCTGCTAATTATACATTTATACGCGCGTATAGTATGTTTCAGTTCAAGCACAATGAACGTATTAAATCACACAATTCAAGCATATATATATATATATATATATATATATATATATGTGCATGCATCATATATATATATGCATGCATCATATATATATATATTTACATGCATACATGCATATGTGTATTTTACATTATATTATTTCATGTGCATATATTATAAAAGATTGCATTACAGTTGTTGTGATATAACAAGTTTCCTCTCATCCTCTAGCTTGGCTTCCATGGCAGTGTTGGGTCGAAGTAGAACTCGCCCTTGGAATCGATGACCTGGTCATTAAAAAATCCGGCTATAGACTCTTGAATTGCTTTGATTTGGTCTTGCCGTATGACCTTTTCCTTCAACCATCGAACCTACAGGTTTGAATTAAAGAAAAATAAATTAATATATGTACATATATATATATAAAGACATAGTAACATAATCAATAATAATAATTAAATGAATATATAGTGTATTTTTAACGTACTTTGAGTCTCTCTGTAGGAGTTCTTTGGGAGACCACCTTGACAAACTTGCAAACATAGTAACCACAGTAGTTGTTCCCCTGTTCCTGCCTCAGACACCACTTTACGAGAAAAAGATTTGTCATCCAATTTGGTGATCCGGTGAAAGCTATATGTTTAATTAATAAAGATGATGCGATTTAGGGGACTTACTTTCAAAGGGATTACATTCAGTGGCGCTTTGCATTTTCTCATGTGTTGCTTCTCAATAAAGGTTTTCTAAACACTGCCTAATAAAAAATTTGCCACGTCATCAGATATAGTTAATCATCATGTTTGTGTGTATATATAGTTGCTAGAGATACCGAAATTATCTCTGGATAATATCTATCATATCTTGGTAGTCTTGTTGTGGTTTTCTCATCGAGTCATAGATTATCAAGTGACTTTTCACCAGATCGATGTCCATCAATATCCAGTGATTGCTGCATGTGTTTATAGGATATAACGCATAACACTCATTAATTAACTAGAATCAACATATGAGCCATTAAGGATGATCGACATTATTAACACTCACTTGAAGTTATAGGGAAAGAGTATATCCTTCTTGTGGCGTTAATTCACTAAGAAGTTCATGAGGTTACTCTCTGACTCAGACTTCTAATTAGGCTTTGGAGTAACTGGGTCTTTGAATACTATCACTACCACAATCCTGAAATTTCTGGAGGGCTAGGAATTTTCTTGAAGGCCAAATTGAAACCGCCAAGAAATATGGTATTTCCTTGGCGGTGCTATAAAACAGTCAAGGAAATATATATTTCTTGAAGGTTGATGAGACCCGCCAAGGAAATATAGATATTTCTCGGTGGTTTCGCAAAACCGTCAAGGAAACTATAAATTTTTTTGACTGCCGGCGGCCAAGGAAATGTTTTGGGTGCCAACGCCAAAGTTAGCCAAGTCCCGTGTCGCTCTCCCGCAAAAAAATTGGCTCCCGCGCGTAACCCTAACCCGCCGCCGCCCCAAAGGCAACTCATCCAACACAGGGACGTCCCCAACACAGACCAAAATTCCCCCTGCCGCCGCCACCCATCTGCCGCCCATGCCACCTCCTCCCCTCGACGCAACCTCCTCCATCGTCTCTCCTCGACGCCCTCCGCCTCCTCTCAACGCCCTTCTCTTCCACTCCCGACCCCCCTCAGCACCACCCTCTCCATTCTCCACCCCCTCGAACCTTCGTCCCAAGATCTCCATGGCTTAGCTCTGAAATCAGTGTCCTCCACCCTTTGGCTTGACATCGTCTGCTTCTCCACTCATCCCCTCTGTTCCCATGCCCAGACGTGCAAGATCTGTGATGATGTGAAGCCTATCTCTGGCGTCGTGGTGGGGATTCTTCAGCGTGTTGGACTGTGTTGGTGCTAAGTGCCGTGGATGCTGCTGCCATGGTGGGGATTCTACAGTGTGTTGTCGTGGACGCTGCTGCCGTAGTGGGGATTCTGTAGCAAGTTGGCCTGGACGCTGCTGCCCCGGTGTTCGCACTGGTCCATGGTCTGGACAGCTCCGGAAGTCAATATCCTGTAGATCCAGACAAACACTTCAGAGCCTAGTGAGGATGGCTTTCTTATTTTGTTTTTTTTTTGTTTTTCTTCATCATTACTAGTACACATACTGTGCGCTAGGACATAGGTCTGAAATTAGTTCTGAGAGACATTGGATATTCTAAACTTTTGAGGCTTTCGATTCAAACAAATTAATTGTTGCTATCTGAAACATCTGGTTGGACTTTAGATAGTTCACATGGAAATTGGTGTTCGTCTTCAGGGAACCCATGTGTTCGTCTTGATTGTGTTCGTCTTCAGGGAACCCATGTGTAAACTGATCATGCCTTTTTTACCAGGTTTGATCTCAGTAGATGTGATCTGTTTTCCATTGTTGAGGAGTGCAAGGGAATTCTCTGTGGACAACTCTGAAATACAGTAACAGTAAGTATCATGTTCTTTCTTAACAACTGTGTGTTTGACATTAGTTAGAATGCATATTTGTAGTAAGCTGGACACAGTGTTGATAATTATTGTGTTTCTCTTTCTTTTTTGCCCTACTAGCCATATTTGGTTGATAATTGTGTCAATATTCAAGAACCTGAAATATATATATTTTTTGTCATCTTTTTAAAACAGAATAAAAGTAATGACAGGCCGGGAATGGATGTATAGTGGTTGGTCTCCTGGACAGGCCCCCTCTAATGAGTGGATTGAAAACACAAACATATTTTTGGACCGTGCATTCTCTATGCTTAGTCTGGTTGAAAATGACACCATTAAGTGTCCATGTGCCAAGTGCCGAAACTATGTTAGGCATAAAAGGTTTGATGTGGAGATGCACTTGTGTAAACATGGGTTTAGAGATGACTATAGAATCTGGACATCACATGGAGAGGGTCATATTGAAGCTGGAAGTGATGAGAGTTTAGATGAAGCTGATCGCATGGATGATATGTTGGTTGACCTTGCTAATGCCAACCCACCTACAATTGATGATGAGCCTATAGCCTCAGCCTAGGCTTTCTATAGGATGGTTTCTAGTGCAGACCAACCAGTCCATGAGAGCACAACACACACTACTCTTTCTGCCGTGGCACGTTTGTTAGCATTGAAATCACACTACAATATGTCAATTGCACATTTCGAAGCAAACTTAGAGTTATTGAATGAAATTCTGCCTCCAGAATCTAAGATTCCTAAGGACTTCTACCAGTCAAAGAAATTATTGGAGGGTCTAGGCATGCGATATGTGAAAATTCATGTGTGTTACAATAATTGCATGGTTTACTATAAAGAAAATGAAAAGAAAGACAAATGTGATGTTTGTGAGACCTCACGCTATGAGGAAGGCCCGGGTAGAGTCCCACGTAAGGTATTGCGGTACCTTCCAATTACAGATAGACTACAGAAGTTATATGCATATGAAAAGACAGCAAAGATGATGCAGTCTCACAAACGGTCTAGATCTTGTCAGATGTTACACCCATGTGATGGTGAAGCATGGCAACAATTTGATGAGGACTTTCCAGATTTTGCTAGTGACCCAAGAAATGTTCGCCTTGCTGTGGCAACAGATGGTTTTACACCATTTAGTATAAATGCAGCGCCTTATTCATGCTGGCCAGTTTTTGTTACTCCATTGAATCTCCCTCCTTGTGCTATCATGAAGTCAGAGTACATATTTCTTGCCCTTGTAGTCCCAGGTCCAGAGCATCCTGGAAAGAAATTGAACATACTAATGCAACCTTTAGTGGATGAGCTACTGAGCTTGTGGAGTGGGGTTGAAACATGGGATGCTTCAATCAAAAAGAGATTTAAAATGCGAGCAGCCTATCTATGGTCAATCCATGATTTCCCTGCTTATGGTAATTTTTCTGGATGGAGCACTCATGGTAGGCTTGCTTGCCCAATATGCTTGTGTGATAGTAAAGCCTTCAACCTTCACCATGGTCACAAAGCTTGCTGGTTTGATTGCCATCATCGTTTCTTACCCAGTGACCATGTTTTTAGATATGAAGCAAATGCATTTAGAAAGAACACAATGATCCATGATGAGCCTCCGAGACATTTAACAGGAGAGGAAATCCTAACCCAAATGAGCACACTTATGTCTAATAGTGCAAACTATGGTGTATTGCACAACTGGACCCATGTAAGTTGCTTTTGGCAACTTCCATACTTCCATAAATTGCTATTGCGACACAACATAGATGTGATGCACAATGAGAGAAATATAGCAAAGCTATATAAAATACATGCTTTGACATTCCTGAGAAGAGAAGATCTATTATTTACCTTATGTGTGTCAGAAAAGAGAAGATCTAGTAGAGTGGTGGGTTGCATATCATGTTACTCCATGTGGATATATTCCTCCAGATGAGAGCAACGATGACTCAAATCCTCCTGCTGGTCCAGCACAAGAAGTTTTATTTTTTCGTTGATTTGGGGATGGATCTAGACAACACAACTTCTGTTGTGTTAGATGAGATAACTGATCCTACGGACTTGGAATTTCTCTCCAAACTAACTACTCCAGATGAAGGCCAAGAAGATACAGCTTGTGAAAATACATATGACGAAGATGAAGACAACCAAGATGAAGAGGACCCTGATGATCTGCCTGAACATCTAGCTTATGACCCTGATGATTATTGACTTCTTTTTCTTTACTTAGGGGTTGTGCAAGCAGTTTGTATTCCTTGAAACAAGTGTACCTTTTGGGATAAAACTGTGCACTTGTTATGCCTTATTGCATATCCATGTTTGCGCTCAAAATGTTATTCACATGTGTGGTTGCGTGTTCTTGAAAATATGCTAATTGTCATTTGTGCTTGCGATATACAACTTACTAACTGTTTTACTAATAATGCAGGAGATGTATGCTCTTCGTCACAAAAAGCACAAGAGTAACACTGGAAGTAATCATGGTGCAAACTCCAGAAGCAATCCTCAAGGTGTTGAATCCAATACAAATCAGTCCAGAAGGGTTGGGGCTGATGGTGGCAACTCTGATAGGAGCAGTCCAAATGGTGTTCAGTCCAGCAGAAATAATGCCACAAGGGTTAGAGCTGATTGTGGCTCCTCTGAAAGGAGCGGTCTAGATGGTGTTCAGTCCAATAGAAATCAGTCCAGAAGGATTGCAGGTGATGGTGGGAACTTTCGAAGGAGTAGTCCTGCTGGTGTTAACTCTGAAAGAAGTGCTAATGCTGGTGACTCCCAACAGAATGGTAGTGGTGATGGTGCCCAACTTAATGGTGGTAGTGAAGGTGGTAACTCCCAACTAAATGTGAATCCTTCGAAAAGGGGAAGAGGGAAGTTGACCAGAACAGAATTGAAAATGGTTCCGCACAGTGGAAGGGTTCAACTAGAACCTATTGGTCATTGGTAAGTATGCATATGCTCATTTCTAGATATTACTATAGTTCTTATCATTCTTCAACTATTTGAAAGGAAGTATAAAGATGAATAGGAATAATTGACTTTTCAATTGTTTTATAACAGTCAATTCAGTTATGTTGGTTACACACCAAGAGGCTACAAGTACCCATCACAAGTAGGAGCTATTCTAAAACGGGAGTACCTAGGTATTATCACAGTGTATGATGATGATGGCACAATTATTAAACAACAGCCAGCAATGTCATGGAATGATTATTATTGGAAAAAGAATGAACATGATGTCTGCTATGCTCAGAGAGTAAAGCAGGTGATCTAGGTAAGTAAACATCTAGCTTCTTGTTTAAGAACTTCGATATTTTGTTGGCTTGGCTATACATATGTAACTTTGCCTTGTCCTACAAATGTAGAGTTTGTTTACAGTTCATCCCAACCATAGGAGAGTTGCTGAGAAAAATCTAGAGAACTATCTTGTGAGAAGGGTAAGCAATATGGTATACCAACTACGTTTGGAGGCTGTCAAGATGTTCTTTCATGGAAGGGGTGAGAACTGTGATGATACACGAGCATGCACCATTGAACTTACAGAAGCAGAATACTTGTCTGCTCGTATTGAATGGTGCAATAAGACAGTCTGGGCTTGGTTCTCCAAATACTGGACTTCTAATGAGTACAAGGAAAAGAGGCACAGAGCCCAAGAGTCACGCATGAGTGCTGAAGATCCTGCTCAAAATAGAGGAGGTTCAAGAAATTTTACAGAGACACAACAATTCCTGGTAGGAGAAATCATTTTTGTCTTACTGAAGTCATTGACCTGCTGTACATTTTTTCATGCATAATTTCTTATTGGTTTTACAGGAATATACTTTTGGGCCTGGGCATCAAAGTGGCACTATAAACACATTTGCTATAATAAAATCCGGAATTAAGAATGTGGATAGCACTGGAAGGAGTGGTCCAATCCCTAGCCAAAAAGCACAGAAACGTTTGGTCTGCTCTTCATACTTTTATCTATTATTGATATTTTTTTGCATGATTGTTTACTTCCTGAATGTATTACAACATAATTTATTTCACATGCCCATCTTAATTTCATCTTATCTTCATTTTAGGATGACTACAAAGCACTAGCTCCAGATGAGAATTCAAAAGTACTTGATGGGAAAGCATTGTACACCATGGCACGTGGAATGCCCCATGGCCGTGTTCTAATAGGCGATGGTGCTGTGGATAAGGCATGTGTTCTAGTACATGCCAAATCAGCATTTGTTATGCCACCCAATCATGATAAGTATCGAAGTGTGATCGCTGAAAATGAGCGATTGAAAGAAACTAATGGGCTACTCATTGAAAAAAATGGTGTCCATCATGACCTTGTCATGGTAAAAATTGTTTATTATTTACACCATTTAACTCGCCCTATGCATGCATTTTTATGTGGGTGCTTTTTAACTGTAGAGAATTTATGCGGATTTCAAAAAAGAACCACCTGCTGATCTGCTGCAGCGCCTAGCAAACATTGATGCCCGCCGCAACCAGGTTACAACATTCATTTTATTATCTTGCACGTTTCATACTTTGTATTTTCTGGACATTTCATCTAGAGATTTAATAATGTTTGGTGGCAGAATGGCAATGCGAGTTGCAGCAGTGAACAAGTGGCTTCTTGTTGATTAGAAATGCCATTCTTAGTTTTATGTTGATGGTAAGGTAGCCAAGATCAGTTTTGCTTGGCGTAAAAATGGACAAAAAGAGAATCTTTATGTAAACAGTAACATTGATATAAGGCCTTAAGATCATCCTTTATCTTGACAACTCATTCTTCTATGCTTTACTGAGTAAACAAAAAGTGTAATGTGAATAAGCAAGAAAAACAGTAATGACACAATTTGTTTGCACAGATATTTTTAGGTGTTTATAAAAAAAGATATTTTTTAGGGAATATGTATTGGTTCACTTGAGTTTTGCTAATAATAGGAAACTAGTATATTGAGTACAACTATATTGCTTCTTGCAGACTACAAGTTTATCACTTGGAGGCTCTGAATCTGTTGATAATGGTTGGTACAACTACAACTACAATGATGATGAATTTGATGATGATTACACTGTTGATGGCGCTGATGAGGAGGATTACACTGATGAGGATAGCACTAATGATGAAGCTGATGAGGACATGTCAGGTGATGATGGCATGTACGAGGAAGATGATCATGATGACATTTATGATGAAGCCAATAATCTACAGAATGCTGACTGGGAACTAGATAATGATGGCAATGGCTGCAGAGATGTTGAAAATGTCCAAGGTGACGATGAGCACTTAACTGGCCATGCACGCAACAAAAAGATGAGAGTGGCAACAGATGGGAGTGGCACACGACATGGTAACGCCAATGGCTACAAGTGACTGGTAGGCTGCAGTTTGGATTTCCTTTTGGTCTAATTTGGTAGAAACCAACAGTGTTGTAGTGTATTGGTGCTGGTACCCTCCAAATGCAAGTGCGCACCAACTAACCTTTTGCTGATCGATGTAGTAAGCAATGTTGCCTTAAGCATGTGTTGCTGACATGTAGGCATGACTGGTGCTGGTGCCAGCTATCCTTTTGCTAATGTAGTGAGCAATGTTGCCTTAAGCATGGCTGCTACATGAAGGCATGAAACAATGTTGCCATATAGATTTTGTATATATCTGCAAAATGGTCTTGTAATGAACCATCGGATGTTGCATGTTATGTATGATTTTCTGATGTTATTATCTATATGACTATTGGATCATTAATGGATATTGTTTGATCCATTCGATTTAATTGTTCTGGTGAAATATTTCTGCCTTTTCCTTGGCGAGATCATATTTCCTTGGCTACCATATTTGTGCAAAATGTATTGCCTTGGCTGAGAAGGGAGCAAGGAAAATTAATTTTCTTGGTGGGACAACAGACAAGGAAAACAAGGTTTCTTGACGGTTTAAGGCTGCCAAGTAATACACCCTTAACTTGGCAGTAAGTAGCACTCAAGAAAATGCAATTACTTGGCGGTCAAGCACCCCCAAGGAAATATGATTACTTGACGGTGTATGACCCTCAAGAAAATGTATTTACTTGTCGGTTATTCACCCCCAAGAAAATGTATTTACTTGTCGGTCTGCTCATTTTCCTGTCCTCTTGTCGGTTGTTACATGTCCATGTTTTTCTTGGCAGGTTGGCAGTCAAGAAAACATTGCTTGAGGGCCAGCCGCCAAGGAAACTCTATTTTCCTTGCAATCCAAACTTGGCGGTTCATGCTTGGCGGTGCACCGCCAAAAAACATTTCCTTGGCGGTTTTCCTATATTCCTTGGCGGTTTTTGGCCGCCAAGAAAATTCCGTTCTATGGTAGTGTATATGGGGATCGACAAAACCAATTTCATTGCAGCCTTCCTTTCTGAGCTCTGTCATTGTAAATCTGCATATATATAGTACTTGTTAGGATAATTTATATGCATATACACACATATGATGAGTTTAATAATAGATCGAAAAAATTATTACTTACAGGCAATAGCAGCTAATGATAACTTTGTCCAGAGAGGTCAGGTGGCATAGTTGATGAAATTCTGCAAAGTCAACATACATAACATCATCGCCACGGAACCAATGTTCGTCTCTAATTCTGACACCAACGCAGAAGTCTCCACCGGTAGACGCCTGCATGTACCACTTGTTTAGCAGGTACATTTGCGTCCCCAGATCACATAAGGCTTGAGGGTTGTATAGACTCTGGCCTAGTACAAATTTTTTCTTCCAAATATCAACCTCCGCCACACTCTCAATGTTTCCATCACCAAACATCTGGTAAAGGTCGAGACCAGTCTCTTCAATAAATTCACCAAGGTGATCCAAATCGACATCCGGAGGTATGTTTGCCTGATGCATTAATCCTAAATTCGAACCATATTCATTACCAACAACTAGCGAGGGGACTGATTGGTGCGATTGTTGTCCGAGTTGTGCAACTCCTTTCCCTGCCCGCTTCTTTTTCTATGCCGCCTCAATTGACTTGGTGAGAGTGCGGTCATAGTCCGTTAACGTTGATTTGGACAGCTTACGAGATTCCTGCTGTAGTTGTTGGTAAGAAGCCACCTTTTTTCTTAGAATATCTGGAGCTACGAAGAAGTACGGTTTCTCCGGGTTTCTCCTTGCTTCTTGATCCTTTTTAATTTTGTCATAGAATCTAGACATATCTTTTTTATATGCATCAGTTACTTCTTCCTTCTCTTCAGATATTATTTTGGGAATAGCCCTTGGTTTCACGGTGGCTTTCTTTGCCGGCGGGGACTGGTTCTTCGTTTGCGGGGCTGGCCTCTTGCTAGTACTTGGCTTCTTGGTAGGCGAGGGCAGGGGAGGCATTGGAGACCTCCTTGGAGGTGGTGGCAGCGGCGTTGAAGACCTCCTTGGAGGTGGCGGCTACGGCGTTGGAGACCTCCTTGGAGATGGTGTGGATGCAGCCTCGCCTTCCAACACATTGTCATCGTACAGAGCACTATGATTGTCTGGCGATTGAACAATTGGATTTAGGTTGGGGGAGGATCTGCTACAAAAAAGGAATGACATATTATTATGAGCAGATTGTTAATTATTTAAGCCAATATAAATTAATGATGTAGTGTTTTCATCCGCACCTATGGTGAGGTAGTTCAGGAGGAGGTGGAGGCGACATCCCGGGAATGATGATGTAGCGCTTGCGCCATAGAATGAATGTCTTCTCTGCTTCTCCTAGAGTCTTCTCACCATCACCTCCAGGAATGTCAAGAGGCAAATCACTAAAATCTTTTTCAGCTTTATCTACCGAGATGGTAGCATATCCTTCTTGGATTATATTCCCATGAATCCTTGGTGTCTTGGTTCGGTCGATAGGATTAACAAGACTGATAGCCACCTTGATTGTGGAATTCCCCTTCGAAATGTGTAGCTCACACGATGTACAAGGTTCAGTGATGTCATCCATAGGGAAGCGTAGTCCTGTGTCCCCTTGATTTGGTATCTCTGTGGAAGCGCAGCTGCTTTTCAACTGAACAGATTGGCTAATGTTGATTCCTGGCTCTGATGCCTGCTTGCTTGCACTCACTTCTATTTGCACTTGCCTTCTAATTTCCTCCTGCATTCTCGCTTCAAGGTTTTTTCCCGCTCCTGTACTTCACGCACCGCTTCCTCCAACCTCTGGAGCCACTGTGCCTCTTCTTCCTTCTTTCTCTGGCAGCTTCTGTAGGAAGGTCTGTCCTGAGGGAATCCATGCTCCCACGAGACACTTCCTTTGCCTCTAGTTCGGCCACCGTGTTCAATAGTCCCGATGGTGTATGTCAGTTCATCCTTCCCTCTGTTGGGCCTGAACGCACCACTAGCAGTAGCTCCCTGAGCATAAAACAATCTTTCTGCTACTTCTTGCAGTCTTGCGCCATAAACGCACTTCCCTGTCTCCTGGTCCAGTGTTCCCCCATGAGCGAAAAACCAATTCTTTGCACGCTCTCCCCACTCGAGTGATTCTAGTGTGATACCCTTGGCAAGAAGGTCTGCTTCCATTTTGTTCCACTTCTTAATGGCAGTCGGGTAGCCACCTGATCCCAAGTTATGGTGGTATGTCTTCTGTTGGGCATTATGTTGGTTCTTTATCACCCAACTCACACCCTCTTCCGACATCTTGTACTGTACAAACTCATCCCAATAGGGCCTCTGCTTTGAGATCGGGCCTAGGACAGTAAAATCTGGTGCTATGTTCTTCTTGACATACATCATGTATAGGTGTTTCTTCCAAGTCTGAAACTGGGTGGCCATCTTCTTCATTGCCCAATCCCTAACTCGCTCCTTCAATTCATCACCATCTATTATATCATCATAACCATCTGTTTGGAGCGTGAAATGTTCCAAGACATCATTCCAAATTAACGTCTTGTCACGATCGGAGACAAAACTGATATGAGGAGCATTGGTCTTCTTCTTCCATTCGCGGGAACTGATCAGGAGCCGGTCCCGTACAAGGTAACCACAGTGGTGCACGAATTTTGTTTTATTTGGCCCCCCCGGTTCGCCTGTATCCACATTGAACTCCGAGATGATGAAGCAGCCCTCCAATGGCTTTTTGGGACCTCGAACATTTTTACTCTTCGTTTTAGTTGTTGATATCGATCCAGACGGCTACAAAACATAAACATTATTTTTAATGTCATGAGCACACATAAGACATATGATAATATATATAGCTAATAATAAAAAATATATACTTGGCCAATATGTTGTTGCTCATTTTGTTCAAGAGCTAAGTACTGACTCCCGTCATCTGCATCCTCTTGCACGTTATTTTTAGCACCATCATCGCCGGCAACTTGAGTGCCAGTGTTGATCAAATTCATCATCAACTCCTCCTCATCCATGTTTCTCGGGTCGGCCATCTAGCTTCAAAAAACAAAACCAATATATAGTACGTCAAATCTTTGCTTACATGCATAAAATCTACGAATAATATGCATTATTAAATCTTGCCCCTCACTCACGGACGCAATTCACCACACTAGGGCGAACTGCGTCAGTACTAGGGTGAATTAGGGCTATACATAAACGGCCAAGGGCGAATTGCGTCGGTGACTAGGGCGAACCACGTCGGTGACATCAACAACGTGGTTCGCCCTAGTCACCGACGCAATTCGCCCTAGTGTGATTGTTTAGCGTTAACGATAACGATAATACGAATGTTGATCGACTAGGCCATGATGGCGGGAAAACGGGCGGCTAACGACCCGCCTCCACGTCAGCAGAGACAAATTTAATTTTGGTGAATTTAGACGGGACAAATATAAAAGAACAGGTAATGCGAGTCCATACTTCCATAATTCTTATATTTTCATAAAAATTATGTTAATTACATCTCCGAAGAGAAAACCCCTGATTAAGAGTTCCAGCATGATTACATGATAAATAAAGATTACATCATATGGCTTCCTATTACAAACTACAAAAGAAAACAAATTCTTCAGTCTTGTAGTTGCCGATGGATGAATATGAATTTCTCGATGAGCTACTTCACTTTTTTAAATATATGAGTGGCGGATAGCTTGTTTGGGTCTTTTAGTTGAGTACGCATGTATTTAACTCATGCGTATTTTGAGTGTATATCATGTTATTTATTTGGACCATGACATAAGGCTAGGTCTTAATTACTAACCCGGCATATGATTTCTGCTTAGTTGATTGGACATGGATGCCTTGCATGCATTTTGACATATGCTAATGTCGACGGAGGGACATTAATTTACTTGGTTCATTATTATATCACGTATACATGGACGTGATTTATCTTAGAGACTAAATTTGATATAGTCTCGTGCGAGACCATGGATTAACATATTTTGACATATACGATGCACTCATCATATATAGGGTGCGATATTTCGTTTGGGCTTAAGCTAGGACGACGTTTATTTTACTATGGCCGAGGTTGCGTCACCGGCCTCGGCCAGGGTCTATGTAATTATATATATTATTTCATCAAGGTCAGCGTGCGTACTAATAGCATGGTGTTTGACCGTGGATCAGCACGTGCAATCTCATTTATTTAAATTTGATTTGGTTTGGTTTTTGATTTATCAGCTAATTAGGCACAATCATATATGAATGTTGTCTAACTGAGATGCAATATTTGACGTGCCCATATGGTGCACGGTATTTATAGAGAGTCTATGCTTGGCATGTATGACTGGTTTCGGGAAACTATGACAAATATTATTTATTTTAGCCAGAACGCCGCAGCAAGTTAATTAGCATCTGGGTGATGGACGTGGCATGGACGCATGGGATTTGGCATGGAAGGACTAATTTTATTTGATTCATTTTTGTGACACAGCAGGATCTAGGTTCAAGGATGAAGACCACCTAAGCACATAAGGGGATATTAATTTATTTATTAACTTTGGATAGTACGGCGACTATTAGGATGACGATCATTTGATTTTAATTTATTTTATCTTTACAAATTTATCAGGTATATGAATCAGCTTGGCACTTTTCTGTTCATGTGGCTTGTGCTATGGTTTGATGCCGAGACTTGCTAGCGGCGTGCAGATGTATGGACTAAATATGCAATGCATGGCTGGATCGATATATAGGTATATGTGCACATATATATATATGCTGGCTAGTCAATCGATGACGCACTCCAGGCACATGCAAGCTAGTTAGTTCACAAAGTATGGCTGTTCTAATATACATCACATGTACATGTAGACGCTGGTTAGCTACTTATGCAATGCAAAGAAGACAACTGTCTAGAGGACTGCATATACACATATACTGCATATGGGCAGCGCTTTGCATGGAGTTTGCATCTATCTCTGTGTCTTTCCGAGCAAAGGTTCCTGTTGATTTGAACCCATGCACAGATTGACTGCAGAAGATGACGATCTTTGCATGTTTGAGGTTTTAGCTCTTGTTCTAGAGAACAATGCTCTTCCCTGTCCGGTTTGCACGACAAATCCGGCATGGGGTCTTGAGACATCTCATAGCAACTTGCCCGATGGAGCCAAGCCGCATCTGAGGTCTTGATCTTGGAGACGATAGCTCTTGTTCACGAGAACAAGGCTCTTCCCTATCCAGTTTGCATAACAAATCTGGCTTGGGGCCTTGGATCATCTCATGGCAACTTGCTCAAGAGAGCAAGGTTGCGCACGAGGTCTTGATCATGGTGTTGATGAAGTTGTTGCCGGACGCCGCCGTGGAGCCGTGAAGATGAAGACGTGGAAGAGGATCAGCAGAACGCCATGAAACGCCGCTCACCTTCTTCGGGATGCCGGCGGACGGACGACGCAGCGGCTTCTTGCGAGGGGCCGACGGACGGACGTAGCAGCTCCTTGCGAAGGGGCCGCTGATGTGTGCTTCGACGACGCCGGAGGGCAGCAGCACGACGGTGAACTTCCGGCGGGCGGTTAGCGCAGCCTGACGGCACTATGTGTTGAGTGATGCAGCGAGGCAGCCTGGAGGCGATATGCAGATGGAGCGGGGGCAGCCTGGAGGCGATATGCAGATGGAGCCGGGCTTCTCTCTACTACTGGCCATGTATTTATAGGCCTAAAGCAAGAGCAGTTCCGTGGTGTTTTGGCGCTCTTTCCTTTGATTAACCGGTGCCGGCGCCAAAGTTTGAATCAACGGGAGCGGAGATCGTGCAGTCGTGCGCGAGCGGTGTCGACCAGACGCAGCCCTGTTTGAACGTGTAAGGCGCGCAACTGTGAACTCTTGAACCCCTTGCCTGACAACTGGTTTTTGGGCCGTTTATTTATTCTTTAATCAAAGTAATTATGGAGAACGTACAGTCGACATCTTCTTGTGTGGGCTGGGCCGCATGCACGTACGTGTGTTACGTATATGTGCTGGCTAGCTAGCTTGTCAATTGTGTACAGATACGTATCGTATATACACACGTACGCTCATGGCCATAATTTAATTAACCCAACGTGTGTGCGTGTCCAAACGCATTTGCTTCTATATATATGTTTTTATTTCCTTGGAATGTAGATAAACAATATACATCTCTCCTCCTTTTGTGAATGAACAATATATGGTATACAAATATATACGACGGGTATATATTTGCATAGGCTTTCATCTTTGTCATGCGTCTCTTTTAGATATATTAATTTCATTCTTTTCAATTATGTTTTATTTTATGATTTCTGTATATGGCATATAACCATCTGAATTATTTATTATTTTATCTCTCATGGCATAAATATTCACATGTATTTAGGTAGGCCAAAATTTGTGCCAACAGATGCCCCCTCGAGGTCCGGATGCGAAAATATATGCTTACGGATCCGGAGCTCGAAAATTGAGCTATTTTATATTTCATTATGTATTCCTCTGTTTTGTTTTATATGGGAAATATATTTATCGTATAGCACTTGAACGGACTTCCGTATCCTACGTACGTGCCGGATATATGAAGGATATATATTCATTCATCATTTTCATTTTGTCCCCCCTTTTTTTATATTGAAAAAATGCTCCTGAAACCTGAACTCCCGAGTATGCCGGGAGGTGGGAAGGCTCGTGGCTAAATAATAGGACTTGGTTAGTCACGTTTGCTTTTAACTCGAGAAGCTTGGCGGCGCAGGACTCTCCGAATATCTGCTCTTTCAATCTCTCCTAGTCCACGGTGATATATCCTTTCATTGAGCTCCTCTCTCATCTTTCCATCGTTCCTACCTAACATTATTGAAGTTTCCTCGGATTTGCTTCAGTTCATCGAGGCTCGTTCAAGTAAGATATTCCAAGTCTGGTGTACCGACTTCTCCTTGCCGTTACCTCCGGCGGCGACGAAAGGTATAATTCTTCTAATCTCCATCCGGCCGTCGTCGTACTTGATTTATTTAATCATGCTTTGAGCACACGCTTGTGTTTGTATTCCTAGATGGCTTGAGTTGAATTTATTTGATTTATCAGTCATAGGCTAGTCCCTTTTTTCTAACAATCTGACAGACGTGGACAAATTCCTCGGAACCTGTTCATTGCATATATATATCCATTTATTTTCTTGCGTACGGCTTGTATTTTGGAGCCCTAGTGTTGCCAATTTATCTACCTTTATATGTGGTAGGAACATTTTCGCAATTCTGTCGGCAATCATTTTTTTTTGGTTTTACCCCCGTAAAAGGTAAAAGAAATGGTGATGGTTTCTGTGTATGATGCCTTGTGTCATCGGCATTTTGTTGTAGATGGAGACGAATGAGCCATCTCCTGGTTCATTTGAGAGGCTGCCGCTTTCTTGCGTGGCTCAATTTCACACATATATCCCAGCATCTGGTGATGAGGCCAACCCCGTGATTATAGAAACTGAATTAAAGAAAGGCGAGAGGGACGGTAGTGCTCGCGGGTGGAGAAGGGTGTCAACTTTCCGTGGCCATTGTTTTTATCCCCATGCACCCTCGCCTCAATCTGTGCAAGCATACACCTTGGGTAATCGCATGATATCTCAGGGTTTTGGATGGGAATACCATAGCATGGAGTATGTTTTAACTCCTTCAGGGTATGTGGAATGGGGTACTGCAGTCCTAAACCATCACTGTACAAATCTCAAAGGAGATGGGGAAGGTACTGATTATATCTATGGGGCCATATATTGTTTCTTGGGCCGTTATTCCATCTCGCTTTCATTATTCAGGTCTTTTTTAGAGAGGTGGAATCCAGAAACAAACACCTTTATATTCGCTGATGGTGAGCGTACAATAACTCTCTTAGATATGCTTCGGCTTGCGGGTTTACCTCTAGATGGAGAGTTTTATGAAGAATTTGTTCCTTCTCGGCATGAGCAAGACCCTTCTCTCCTATGTTATCCCAAATGTCTGTCTCAGCTTCTCAGGGTATGGGATAAATTGCAAGTTGGAGGAGAAGTTTCATTTCAAGAATGGTGTGATCATTTTCATAATACACCAAGAGGACCCCCTAATTCTGACGATGCTGATGCTTCGCTTACCTACAAAGCAGCTTTCTTGGCACTTTGGCTTTGTAGTTTTGTTGTCGTTGGAGGAGGATCTCTGATTCGGCCAGGGGTGTTTGTGATGGCCTCTTGGATGGCTATGGGTCGTCGCTATGCTCTAGCACAGCCAGCACTATGCTCATTGTACTACTCACTGAGACTGATCAGCACAAACCCAGTTGGTCCCTCTTATCTGAATAGGAGTTGGTCTGTTCATTATATCATAGGCTGGATGGGGGCCTATTTCAAAAATATCTTTGGTGATAGAATGCGGGGTGCACACGTTCCAGCCTATAACCATGCCTTAAAGAAGCCGATGATGGCGAACATCATGTTCAGAATTCCCACACATTTTAATTCTGTAGGGGCATTTGATTTTTTATGTAAAGATGCCAACATTCTTTGGTCTCCCTACAAGCCAAAATTCTCAGATCGAGCAAGGGCACCCCCACCAGCATGGATCCGCAACACATTTTATCTATCTCTCCGTCGTGGTATGCTTCCTTGGAGGCGGGCTGGACTATGCATTGCAGAGCCATACCACCCGGATCGCGTGGCTCGTCAATTCAGACTTGACCAAGTGATCCCATTCCTTCCACTAGCAAGTTTATATACCGTAGAAGATTTTGGAATCGCCCATGCTTATTGGAGGCACATTCTTCGTCCTGTGCAAGATAACTTGCCTCTTCTTCCGGATGACTCCATTACTGGCCAGTGCACAGTGCATTGGCTCAAGTGGTACAAGAAATTTTCAGAGCCCTTTAACTCCATTTTGGATGCCCTGAGCCATGGTATTGCTGTGGGTAAGGTACCATATCAAGACAGGAAGAAGAGAGCAGTTGACAATGTTATTGTCAGTCGTCGGCTTTCGCACCATGATTTGTTTGTGGTGCATGAGGTACCTGAGCAACGCCGTGCTCAGCATGCTGAGTTCATCAAATCAAAAGTAGAGGAATTCACTGGTCCGTGGAAAAAAGCACTATGCGACTTTCTGCGTTCGGGGACTCTTCCTTCCATCCGACCATTTCAGGTATATGCGTTCCCCCTTTTTTTTTTTAAATAAAATATCAGCAAATTTAATATCTCATTTCATTCTTTCTTCACGAGTCATCATTTATTTTTAATAATCTGTACATTCATCTCTGCAGCCAAGACGCAGTTCCTATGTCGATCCTGCTGCTGGCTCTTCCCGTATGCCTATTTTAGTTGAAGGTCCACCAGCTCAAGAGAACCAAGTGAACAATCAGGCGGCGATAGAAAATCAAGCTGTCTTGCCGCCGGGCGGTAACCAAGGGCAACCATCTCCCAACCCTATCGTTCCTGATGCCAGTGCCGAGCCTCGAGCCAAACGGAAGCTTGATTTCGATAATGAGGATGGAGATTCCAACCCAGTCATTGGAGCTGCCATCATCGGAGAGAACCAAGGGCAGCCATCCCTTGATATTATTGCTCCAGAAGCCTTTGTTAATATGAATGAGGATTTTAATCCAGACATTGGAGAGGTCCCTCTTGATCATGCCCCCAACATTGCTGGTCATAATCAGTCTCCCAGTGATGATGATTATCTAGAAGATGAAAACGATGACAATGCAACTGCTGCAGGTTTTGGCATAATGAGAAGGGGAGGTAATTTTCAGCCTCTTCCATCTATCGTTACCACGAAACCCGGTGGGGACTTTTCTTTTCTTCTTTTTTTATAAAAGTCTCTGCAACATGATTCGGGGAGTCTTTTCTAGCATTGATTCACTTGATGTTTCTATATTCATGAATGTTTTTTAATAACTATTATATTTTGTTCATTTTTTTTATATTCATATGTCATTCGGTTTTTGTTTAGGATTGGAGCAGCCGCCTGATCGTCCTTCCGCAAGCCAAGCGCAATTTCAGGGGACGCAAAGCATGGATGTTTCAGAGATTGAGGAAGTGTTCCTGACAGCTGCCCGCAAGGTGGTGAAAAAGGTCCTTGATGGGTTGAGTGTCACTTCATTGAGAGAGTCTGAGCGTCGTGCCGCCCTGCAAAACACCTCAGCTAAACTTCCTGTGAACTTTACTAGCATTTCTGAGATCAAGGCCATGTTGGACAAGCTGATTGATCTTTCTGAACAACTGCAGAAAGCTCATTCCGAATTTGCAGCAAGCAGCTCAGGGCAAGTAGACCAAGCTGTTGATGAAGCCAAAAAGGAGCTTTCAGCTAGGGAACATGCCCTTCAGGTCGCAGTCCAGGAAATAGTATCGGTTGAAAAGAAGAAAGATGAACTCAACCGTGCCTTGCAAGAATTAAATGAAAAAGAGAGACAACTTCTTGAGACTCGATCTGCTCTGGATTCAGCGGTGAAGCAACAGGAGCAGGCATTATGTGACGCCACTGCAAAGGCCAGCACAAGGGCTAGGAAAAACCTTGAGGCGAAGACAATGGTTCCTGCTCAGGAGGCCGAGAAGCTGCTCGGTGATTTGGTCCGTTTACTCCCTACAGCCGACTGATGGATCCAGTTTCATCAGCTTTATTAAGTCTCGAATCAGACTCTGAATAAATTAGTTCTGAACATTTATTCGCTTTCATTTGCTGGACGTTGCGTCGTCATATTTAATTTGGTTCTGAAATCATTAGTTGGTATCTTTTGAACTATTTGTTAATTCAGATATGCATTGGGATCTTTGTTTATTTCCAATGCATTTGAGAAACCTGTTTGTCTGTTCCTTTCTTTTTTATTGTATATGATCAGTGCGTTAATATCCTGCACCTCTATGCACTGAAGTTTGTGTGGTGTTTATACAATAAACTTTATTGATTACTAGCACTTTAGCTAGTTTATTATGACGCAATGGCCATGTATGTTTACTTCTCGCAGGTCAGGCTAATGCGGGACTTTATATAGTCTTTGGCGCTGCAGTTTACGCTCATGCAGTAATGGAGCATATGATTGATTTTTTTTTTTTAAGCTTCAGTTTAGGCTCGTGAAAGCTGCGGAGCGTGTATATATATATATTTTTTAACTTTGCTACTTTAGCTTCAGTTTAGCCTCGTAAAGCAATGGAGGATGTCGATCTTTTTTTTTTTTTTTTTTTTTTTTTTTTTTTGACTTCAGTTTAGCCTCATGAAGCAATGGAGGTTTTTACGCGTAGTAACGCTTTAGGAATTTTCCATTTACCGGCGGTGGGCAATATTCCCCGTCCGGAGATATGATTCTGTAAGCGCCACTAGAGTAGACGTCTTTTACAATATATGGGCCTTCCCATTTAGGCTCGAATTTACTTTGCATCTTATGTGTGATGTTCATAGGCCGAATAACTGCGAGAACCAAATCCCCTTCTTTGAACGACCTCCTTTTTACACATTTATCGAACGCTCGAGACATTCTAGCTTGGTATGCCTCCAAATTTTGCAACGCTTGAAGCCGTTTTTCTTCGAGATTATCTAGTTCTTTTAGGCGTAATTTCGCCGGTTCATCCTCATTGAGTTCTTCTCGGATAGCAACGCGTAAGGAGGCGATTTGCACCTCCAACGGTAAGACCGCCTCTCCTCCATATACAAGCGAGTAAGGCGTCATTTTCGTTGGCGTCCGGGTCGTGGTTCTATACGCCCACAAAGTTTCAAGCAATTTTTCATGCCAATGTCTCTTGTTTTGCGAGACAACCTTTTTAAGCAATTTGCATAGCACTTTATTGAATGCTTCCGCTTGACCGTTAGCAGATGGGTTATAGCCAGTAGAGAAATGGTGCTTAATTTTGAATTTGGCACACATTTTCTCTATTTGCCGATTCTTAAAATTTGTTCCATTATCGGATATGATTCGAGCTGGAACCCCAAACCGATATATAAGGTTCGTCCTTATAAAATTTTCCACATTTTCTGCTTTAACCTCTTTTAGTGCTATGGCTTCCGCCCACTTAGAGAAGTAGTCGGTCGCGGCAAGGATAAACCTGTGCCCCTTAGAGGATGGGGGATTTATTGGCCCGACTACATCCATTCCCCACATTTCAAAGGGCCAAGACATGTTGGTTGGATGTAACGGTTCATGGGGTTGGTGTATAAAATTACCATGTATTTGACATTCATGGCATTTCTTTGCGAATTCCATAGAATCAACAAACATTGTAGGCCAATAATAACCCAAATGTTTTAATTGGTAATGGAGCTTTGGTCCAGATTGGTGCGCGCCGCATACTCCAGAGTGAACTTCTTTCAAAGCTTCAATTATTTCACCACCGGCAAGGCAACGTAGCAAAATGCCATCGCAAGAGCGTCGATAGAGTGTATCATTTATACACGTATAGTTAATTGACCTCTTTCGGATCCTAGACCTTTGACTAGAATCCAAGGGCAAATATCCATGGAGCAAATAATCCAGAAAAGGTGTTCTCCAATCACCCATCTCGATTTCACACGTATCTATAGTCATGGCCGAAGTAGATAATATATTCTCTTCCTCAGCAAGTACGGGAAGAACTCTTCGCTCCTCCACATGAACGTCCATAGTTTGACATGGATTTATTGACATGCTGGCAGCTAAGCTTGCCAATGCATCGGCTTTCTCATTTTGGCTTCTTACGACATGCTGAATTTTCAAATCAGCAAACCTAGTCATTAGTTCTTTTGCTTTCTTAAAATAAGGTACAAGCCCTTCTTTCTTTACTGTATATGTTCCCAACAATTGATTGACTATTAATTGGGAGTCTCCATATATAGAGAGTGTGTTTAAGCCCATATTGTGAGCTATCTCAAGCCCAATAATTAGCGCCTCATATTCAGCAGCATTATTTGAGACCGCCGAAGTGAGTGTGAAAGAATATGGGAATATCGCTTCATCAGGTGTGACAAATACAACTCCTGCACCTGCTCCCGACTTTCGGCAAGCGCCATCAAAATACATTTGCCACGTAGGATTAGATACCGTAGTGGTGAAGGCTTCCTCATCTGGTAGATCATCGTCGATGGGAAAGTCGTCAGGTATAGGATGTGCAGCTAGAAAATTAGCCAAAGCTTGACCTTTAACGGCTTTTTGTGGCACAAATACAATATCAAATTGTGAAAGGATCATCGCCCACTTGGCCAATCTACCTGATAATGTCATTTTACTTAAAATATGTCGGAGTGGATCAGCTCTCGATACGAGATGCACGGTGTGTTCTAACATGTAATGACGGAGTTTTTGAGCTGCAAATACAAGTGCTAGGCATATTTTTTCTATATCCGGATAGTTGCACTCTGCCCCCAGCAGGGTGCGGCTTAAGTAATATAGTGAGACCTCTTTCCCTTCATCATTGGTTTGTGCTAATAAAGCGCCTAATGAAGTTGGCATAGCTGCTGTATAGAGGATTAGTGGCCGCCCTTTAATTGGCGCGCACAACACAGGAGGGTTCGTTAAATATTTCTTTATATCATCAAAAGCATTTTGACATGCTTGATCCCATTGGAACGGGACTCCTTTCTTCATGAGCCGAGAGAAAGGCTTGCACCTCCCGGATAAATTTGAGATGAATCTCCTAATATACGCTAAATGGCCTTGGAGGCTCTTTAATTCGTGCAAGTTTGTTGGTCGAGGCATGTCGACAATTGTCTTTATTTTAGTAGGGTCGATCTCAACGCCATGTTTAGTGACCACGAAACCCAGGAATTTCCCTGAGGACACCCCGAAGGCACACTTCATAGGATTCATTTTCAATTTGTGCTTTCTAAGGCGTGTAAACACTTCTTCCAAGTGTTTTAAGTGATCTTTCTCGCGCTTAGACTTTACCACAACATCGTCTATATAGCACTCAACGATTTCATACAATAAGCCATCTAAAATAATGGCCATCGCCCGTTGATACGTGGCACCCGCATTTTTCAATCCAAAGGGCATGACTTTATAACAGAATATGCCTTTAGGTGTACGAAATGCTGTTAACTCTTCATCTTCTGGCGACATTTTTATTTGATTGTAGCCAGAAAAGCCATCCATGAAGGAGAATATTTCATACCCCATAGTGGCGTCAATAAGGATTTCAGAGATCGGAATTGGAAACTCATCTTTTGGACATGCTTTGTTTAAATCTCTAAAATCAACACACACACGTATCTTCCCATTTTCTTTTTAACGGGTACAATACTAGACACCCATTTCGGGTATTTTACTTCTCGAATAAACCCGGCAGCAATGAGTTTATCGACCTCAGCTTCTATTTGCGGGAGAAGTTCAGGACGATATCTTCTTTGTCCTTGCTTCACCGGAGTGACATCCTTTCGGACGGCCAATTTATGTTCAGCCACCATTGGATCTAAACCTGGCATTTCTTCATAAGACCAAGCAAATATATCTTTATTTGCAGAAAGAAATTTATGGTATTCTTTCTTACTTTCTTTGGATAAACGTTTGCTAATGAAGATTGGACGGGGATCATCGTCCGTGCCAATATTAATTCTTCCAACTCATCAGTAGTTGGTTGATTTCCGTCTTCCATTTGTGGAGAGGCTTCAGTAGCATCGAGAGGTTCAGTGGAAGTCATATTAACTTCATAGCCTAAACCATATTTCTCTT